>NC_056743.1:619371615-619441615 GCF_019279795.1 Protopterus annectens | reverse complement strand
TATAGATGTGTGTGTGCGTGTGTGTGTGTGTGTGTGTGTGTGTGTGTGTGTGTGTGTGTGTGTGTGTGTGTGTGTGTATGTATATATATATATATATATATATATATATATATATATATATATATATATATATATATATATATAAAAGCAGGGATTCATTAAGGCCATGTAATCATGAAGTGGTATTTAATGATTCAGAGACACAGCCAGACTGAGGAAAGACCTAGTTATGGGCTAATTTGTATGTCTCTGAATCACATTAATTACCATGAAGTGCAGATCAGCACTTTCTGTTATAGTTAACAATGTCGGTGGCGACCTAGTTATGGTCTAATCTGTATGTCTCTGAATCACATTAATTACCATGAAGTGCAGATCAGCACTTTCTGTTATAGTTAACAATGTCGGTGGCTGTATTTTGTTAGCACAAGCATCCATCCTCATTCATTCCACTGCACACAATACACAAATTCAAAGATGCACACACACACACACACACACACACACACACACACACACACACACACACACCATGTGCCCTGATTGTCAGTACTTCCTTGATGTCTCCTTTCTCCTGCTCCCATAAATCACAGATGATTTCAGTCATTCATTAGTGCAGGCATTAGAGTTTCACATTACAAATTCTTCAGTTAATATAGTGTAGTGCAAAAGCTGTTAGACTAGAAACTTTCTCATTTTGTAGGAAGCATAATTTAAATCCCTTCCTGATTTTGTCCTGCCCATTAATGCTAGATGGCAGTTTTTAAAAAAAACAATTAAGAGTTAAGCGTACTGTTCTGTGCCCCCCATACCCCCACATACTTCATGAACTATTTCATGCATTGACTAGCGCCTGAGATCCTCAACATATTTGTGAAAAACAACCATCCTGTACCAACGTCTCAGTTAGTGCACCATCCTGTACTAACTTCTCAGTTAGTGCACCTTCCTGTACTAACTTCTCAGTTAGTGCACCTTCCTGTACTAACTTCTCAGTTAGCGCACCATCCTGTACTAACTTCTCAGCGCACCATCCTGTACTAACTTCTCAGTTAGTGCACCATCCTGTACTAACTTCTCAGTTAGTGCACCATCCTGTACTAACTTCTCAGTTAGTGCACCATCCTGTACTAACTTCTCAGTTAGTGCACCATCCTGTACTAACTTCTCAGTTAGTGCACCATCCTGTACTAACTTCTCAGTTAGTGCACCATCCTGTACTAACTTCTCAGTTAGTGCACCATCCTGTACTAACTTCTCAGTTAGTGCACCATCCTGTACTAACTTCTCAGTTAGTGCACCATCCTGTACTAACTTCTCAGTTAGTGCACCATCCTGTACTAACTTCTCAGTTAGTGCACCATCCTGTACTAACTTCTCAGTTAGCGCACCATCCTGTACCAACTTCTCAGTTAGTGCACCATCCTGTACTAACTTCTCAGTTAGCGCACCATCCTGTACCAACTTCTCAGTTAGCGCACCATCCTGTACTAACTTCTGAGTTAGTGCTGCAGGCTGGTGTTGAGCTTTACTGTGCAGACTTTGCTTCTCTTATAGATCCTTCAAGGTATGTTTGTTAATTTTATCGTTGGTGTCTATTTGTTCCCAGCACTGTTTTTTTTTAAGGCACTCTGCATACAATTATCTGTTTTTCCGAAGTGCCATTACAGCATTAGAGATTATCCCTGGTGTCTACCACCCCCTCCCCCGAGCCACGTTCTGGGTACATAGTCTTAGGCACGAAATGAAGAGTTCCTCCTGGTTTGTAAGGGTTCCCAGTCCCAATCCTTGGTATGAATAAGTGCCATTAAGGCACAGAATGGAGAACGCTCCCTGATGTCTGGGAGTTCCTCTTCTGTTCCCCAGTTTGAGTAAGTAGCACTAAAGCATGAAATGTAGATTTTTCCCAGTGCCTAGGATTCCCCCCACCCCAGTCTGGTGGTTAGTGGTCTCTACCCCAAACACATACTTACAGTTTTCCCTGATAACTAGTTGTCCCTCTTAGCCATTTCTGCAGGCTTTTGCTTGATAGTCTATGGATGTGTGGAAATATGACAGCTACCCCACCCTCCCACACACATGCCCTCCCATCTGCAGCTTCCTACCCACCCAATTGCATACACACACACATGCACGCACCTACCTGACCCCATCACTAGCAACCTCCGAGGCAGACACACACACACACACACACACACACACACACACACACACACACACACACACACACATATTCACTCACACATGTAGCCCTTTGCATATGCTGACACAACCTCCTAAGTCTACCTTACTACTAAAGCACTTACCTCTAGCATGATAGATGAATATGGCCTTTTAGCTGTATTCATGACCAGGAGATGCAAGGAGCAACAAGGGTACTCTGTACATCTGAGAAATGGAATCACTCATTGCATGCCTTCCTGACACAGTTCCTGGGGAGAGAGAGTACACAAAGTACCACCTGGACTGTCTTTGAATTCAAAAAACACCGGAATGGTGCTTGAGAGAAGACAAATAATCTTTCTGATCTGAGTATTCCTTTTTTTCAGAATATTCTTTTCCCTCTCACCTGTTTTTCTTTACTTGACCATTTGACTGAGAATGCCATGTACTCAAAATGTTGTCTGTGAAATCTCATGATTTGGGAAATTACTAAAATTCCAGGTTCAGAACTGTGGATAATTATTAAAAATGACCTGCTCAGATATCACATGTCTAGAAAAGATTGACCTCGAACCATTAGCACTGCTTGTGTTGTGTTTTCCCTCAAATTAATCACCTCAAGTTTCTTAGAAGAGTATTCCACAAGGACCATAAAAATTCATATTTTTTATAAAGAAAATCAGCAGCCACCTTTAACCATAGCAGTAAAAAAGTTTCATGTGAAATTATTTCATTTTTTATGGCTCTTAAATATGTCACATATTTGACAGATGTGAATCCTTTGCTTATTTGCACAGCTATAGACAGCCATGCATGATGGCATACAGCCTTTCATTTTGTGCTTTGTTCCTCCTAAGTGTAGCTCATGTCATGCATTCAACATTTGACCACAGAATAGTGTAAAGATAATTAATTTTTCACTTTTGAATGCAGATCATTGTACACATGATATTTCATGTCTAAGTGTAAAGTATCTTCACCTTACTGTACAGTGATGCTGACATCAGCCCCTTACCCAGCTGCATTCATTTCTAACTGTTGTTCATCGCCATTTCTATCTTTGAATGCATAACATACAGAATACCTTTGTAAACTCATTAATATATGCTACAAAGTACGGCCATGTAGCATGCAAGGAATATGTGAAATTCTTTGTTACTCAGCCTTGCTTTCTCTGATAGTGGCACCTGTTGCACTTCTGATGTGCCAATGAAAAGAAATGTATATTGTGCCAGTAGGTGTAATAATTGTATATGCTAACCTATACTTCATAGTACTAACACCCACTAAAACCCACTAAGACTTGGGTGATGTCGTAGCCCAGCACTGACATCCATACCACTGCTGGGTATAAATGCTTTTGCATTTCTTCCACCAAATGACACAAGAAATTCCTCCATATTTATTGGTCTTGTTTATGTTGAAAGACCACATCCCCATAGCAGATATCTCCTTTTCAATTATCAGTGCTTTCTGCTTGGCACAGCTGATCTTGTCAGTTATACAACTGTGACATTGGACCGGTGTGTGGTTGCAAAGACCCTCACTGTTAATATTCTGCAGCATGGACTACCAACCTTGATCCATTGATTAAATTCTTTTATCTATATAATATATAGGTTAATATTATCAAATGAATGTCTGTGAATTACATAATTCTGCTTTCTTATGCATGAGCCTTTTCTGTAACAGGTGCTTTATAACATCCATGGAGTGCTAAGGCTGAAACATGAGAGCTATACATACATAAGCAGTATCCAACTGAACTACAAACAATTGTGTGCAATGTGAATATGGAATATGCAGATATACATAGCTGCCTGCCATGTTTCTACCATTTATCTTGGGTATGATGTGAAGCTGAGATGGTTCCTAGCACCTCAGGCTATTGCTCGGCTGCATGCTGTATGAAGGCGATTAAGACTTTACTTTATCTCCTTCAAAGGTACTACTGGCGGTAGCTACTGAGTAATTACAATAGATCCTTCAAAAATAGGTGCTTTGTACAACCTGAGCCAGAAACTATCTGCAGATACTGGGATGCCATGATCTGCAGATCATTGCCACCACTTTTTTAATGACCACAGGCAGTGCTGGACTGATTTGCTGCAATAATGAAAAGCATATGGACAAAGAGAGTTATGTGAGTTGTGTTGTCAGTTCCTTTTAATTTTTTTCACTGCTAAATAATTTATCCCTGTTATATGCATCGTAATCATTCAGATAGGTTTACTCTTTGACTTTTACCTTTCAGATCATTGGAGAGATATTTATCAAAGTAAAATGAAAACAGAACAGGCTATAGGCTTCAGAGAATGCAAGTAATCCAAATAGACACAAAAGCCGATAGGACTGAGCGTATATTTTAATAATAACAGCAAAACAATAAAAGAGATAAAATGATGAGCACTTTCACACCACTACTTTGTGCTTCATCAGATCTCAAGTAACATAAAATAATCAGTATACATGCACATACTAATTACAATATAATTACCAATCAACGTTTCAAATCCCTCAACCTCATTGCAGGTATTAATTTAGCCCTTTATCATTCTTTTTAATATTCTCATCAGAAGTACCACAATCACTTAACTCCTGTCTCACATGGTGAGAAAGTTATGAAAGAGCAGCAGAAACACTAGTATCGGCTGTACGAGATGAATCATTAGGCAAATTAGATTCCGTACCTTTAATGGGTCCATTCAGCTCATTCTGCCTGCCCTGCCCACTATTATTAGTTTTCAGCCAGGAAAAAGTCCTCCCTTCCCTAAAATCAGAAACATCTCTCTGTAATTTTCTCCTTTTAACATCCATGAGGTGTTTCTCATAAGCACAAATGTCAGACAGCAAATTATCCAGCTTCTGAGCACAGATGGAAGTGTCAAGAAATATGGTCAGGTAGTCCAAATCACAAACAATTTCAGACCGTACATCATTCTTAGTAGGACCAAAAAATCTTAGCAGGACTTCAATTTATTTCATATTCATTTTTAAATTTAACACTTGCCAGTCCTTCAATACCTCAGGGAAAACATTGCCATATGTGGGTATCTTATAAATTCGCAGTCCTCTTGGAATCCTCTCGGAATCACCTTGCACTCTAATCAGGCTTAAAAGTGCATTTTTTGCCATTGTAACCTCTAAATTTGTAGAGGTTGTTCTCAAGACATAATTGTTACTTTATTGGGAAGACAACAGGTGCTTTAGAGACCATATTGGAGAACATCTTTAAAGTATTAATAGGTAGGATATAAAGAATGCTCTACTGAAACATCTAGTGAATAAGGGTGTTACACATAGATTTAAATTTATGGTGACTGAGAAATTTTATGATAGTGGTAGTTGGGGTAATGTAAAAACTCGGACTGAGTATCTTGAAATTAAATGGATTCTCAGACTAGCAGCTCATAGAGATAAAGAACTAAATGAATATGTCCCTTTAAGACCTGCATTGAGGTCAAGGGGTTTGAAATGATTGGTAATTATATTGTAATTAGTGTGTGTGTGTGTGTGTGTGTGTGTGTGTGTGTGTGTGTGTGTATATATATATATATATATATATATATATATATATATATATATATATATATATATAAATATAAATTATGACAACACCAGCAGCTGAGATGAACGAACTGTGCACTAACACAATACAAATTAAATATAATGCTCCAAATAAGTATACAGTCCGAAACACGGACAGGGTATAAAATATAGGTTTATTAAATAAAAATTCAGTAAGCTCTTTCAAGAGTACTCAGCTCACTTCTTCAGACCATTACAATCATTCAAATATATCCTACAATATTTAAAAACGTATGGCCCAATCAAAATCCAAACATTTAATACACATGATCTGAGCCACAGTTACTAAGTAACATGATCTTGGCCACAGTTACTAAGTAACTACTTAAACATACACTCCTTAAAGCCATATCATCCAATTTCCCCTAGCAGCCCACAGAACATAACAGCTCTATGACATTAGATGATAAAAATTATATGTGTATATGAAATAAAATAAAATAAGCCAGTTCACATAAATCTACCATACACATACTGCTATAAAAAATTTCCAACAAATGTAAAACAACATAAATAAAAACACACAATCAAATAATATTTCACTTAATAAAATTCTAGCTTTTAACATTGGCTTTAATTTTATATGTCTGTTAAGTTCTAAATCACTATAGGCAAGTAGTCTGATGATCTATTTTGTTTCGGTAACTTCAGTGTAGTTCCTCAAATCCCCTAATCTCTGATTCTGTATCACTTGAACTATGAAAGAATTTAAAACGATGATTATTGGCAGTATCAGCAACATGCTTCTGTAGTGCATTATTCATGTTTTTAATCCTACTTTGCAATAGTATGGACATCATTTACTTGGCTTACTGTATTAACTGCAAGTCATTTTCTGTAGGAAAGACAAATCGATGGCTTAGAGACTGTATAAGAGAACATCTTTATAATATCAGGATTAAAAACATGCATAATGCACTAGCGAAGCATGTTGCTAATACTGCCAATAATCATAGTTTTAAATTCCTTGTCATAGATCAAGTGATACAGAGTCAGAGATTAGGGGATTTGTGGAACTACACTGAAGTTACCAAAACAAAATGGATCATCAGACTACATGCCGATAGCGATTTAGATCTTAACGGTCATATACCATTAAAGCCAGTGTTAAAAGGTAGACCTTTATTTAAATGAAACATTATTTGATTGTGTGTTTTTATTTATGTTGTTTTACATTTGTTGGAAACATTTTATAGCAGTATGTTTATAGTAGTTTTATCTGAACTGGCTTATTTTATTTGATTTGATTTATTTTCATACACACATTTGTTTTTTATCATCTAATGCTGTAGAGCTGTTATGTTCTGTGGGCTGCTAAGTGAAATTGGATGATAGAGCATTAAGGAGTGTATGTTTAAGTCATTATCTAGTAACGGTGGCCAAGATCATGTTACTTTGTAACTGCGGCTCAGATCATGTGTTATAAATATCTACATTTTGATTGGCTATGAGTTTTTAAATATTGTAGGATATTTTGAATGAGTGTAATGGTCTGAAGAAGTGAGCAGAGTACTCACAAAAGCACTTACTGAATTATAGTTTTTGTTTAATAAACACATGTTTTATACCCTGGCCATGTTTTGGACTGTATGCTTATTTGGAGCAATATATATATATATATATATATATATATATATATATATATATATATACACACTGATTATTTTTTGTTACTTTAGATCTAATTAAGCAGCAAGCAGTGGTGCGAAAGCACTAATCTTTTTATTTCTTTTATTATTTTGTTTTCAGTAAAGTATATGCTCCAGTTTTTGTGTCTATTTGAGATATTTATCAAACAGATAGACTGCTGCAAGTGAGTAGAGATGCTTGCTGCAAGAAAAATTATATAGGATTGCTACCAACTTTAAAGCTGACTAAATTTCCATAACATGTCACACTTGTGGCAATTTTCCTATCATCTTACTACTGTACATGTTGACCTTCAACACTACCTCTTGATGTGGCAAGTAGTAAGCCTAATTTCAGGGATATAGATGCTTCATCAGAAACAATGGGTAGAGATCCCCTCTCTCAGGTGAATATCCATTGTTTGGGTAAGATACCGAGCACTGGATGGACAACATTTTGGCCATATTCAGTGTTTTCCCCCTCCCAAAATGCCTACATCTTCTTTCTATACCCACTTATTCCCTTGTATACCTTAGCCCTCATCCCTTCCATGCTTAGATGAAATGAAAGATCTTTTCCCACAAAAATAAAAATTATCTTAGTATTCCACCCTTTGCACTCTTTTATGTGTTCCTCTCAGTAGCTGATTCTAATATGGGCATTTTGGGAAGTCACCCATGGCCTTACAGTTCTAGCTGAACTGCTTGCCAGCTAAGAATATAATTTTATTTTAAAAAGCTTTTATTATGTTCAGCACTGCTAACGTGGTTTAGTAAGTGTATGTGCTGAACATAACAAAGATCACTAATCATTTCTAGCTAAAAAAAGCATTAAATGACAGAAACAGCCAATAGTGGCATTGATATACTCATGTTATTTGCCATTTGTGTATGCAAGGTATAGGCTTGAGATGTATTTTCTCCATGGGTGCTTTATTTATTAAGTCATTCATGCCAATGAAGCTGAGGAAGTTTGCACTGTAACTTCCAGTGGGCAGAGCCTAAGCCTTTTGACAGAATCAAATTATGTCCTCACATTTCAAACAAATGTTTGTATCACTGGAACCATAGGGGTTATGAAATAATTATAAATGACAAACTCTTCAACACAAACTATTTTATAGCAGTAGCATTCTTTAGGTTCTAGGTCATAAACAGAATTTTATAAGTCACAGTAAACACAGTAACAATTACATTTATAATATTTTGTAAACAACTTACAATATCTCAGCAGCCACTCAAGCTACACACATGCTGTAAGCTGCATTTTATTCATCTAGCTGAGAACTTTCATACGAGGCTAAGGAGTTCTGTCTGTGTTACTTGGTTGTTGGGATATGTAAAAAAATGTGAAAATTATATCTATATAAATTAATATCATAAAAACAACAGTTAATATCTCATTACCTGCAGTAGAGACAGGTCACATATTATTGTACTTAACTTTGTCATTGTGTAAGCTTTAAGATGAAATCTTTTAAAACATTGCACATAGCATGGTTTTGGAATTATTGATGCAAATATGAACAAGCAGTATTGGACTGCCTAGCGGCATCAGTAGAAGTAAACTGCAGATGTGCCTGGAGGCATCACTCAGATGTAATGAGTTAATATCTTAAGTAAAGCTATATTTCTTGACTTAAAAGAATAAACACCAAATGAGACCCTATCTAAAGAGCTATAGCTTTCTGTTTGTTGCCTTCCCATGATTCATTGAGCTGACAAGGAGAAAACCCGCAAGCATTAAATAATGCTGTGTAGAAAGTTACAGTTGTAGATAGCCTGAATGACAGCAGTATGTCATGGTAATGTGAGTTAAGTAGTTTTCTGTTAATTAATTCTGGCAGGCAACCACATAAGGGGTGCTAGCTGTACTGCAGACAAAGCAATTTATCTTCATCATTTACTTCATTTAAAGTCAGGTATTTAGACCTGATGAGCATTTCAATGAAATAAATGGAATTTCATTTTCATTCCAAGCAACTAGATAAAGTGGACTAGCTTTGCTGTGGATGAAGGCAACTTACCCTCTTTATTTGTTCAGTGTAAAGTCTGATATTAAGAACTAGTGTACATTTTTTGTGAAATAAATTCTAATATATACTGTCTGACCAATCTTTTGGTGATATGAAGTCAAAACTGTCTCTGAGTTCACAGAATGCCCCTGGCTTTCTTTTATATTTGGTGCCTCATAAATATGAAGTTTTCTGGCAAATCACTGAGGACTGCAATCACAAACTGAGGGAGAAGGCTTGCTGTATATGAAGTTAATGTGCCCTCTTGTTATTTACTCAGCTTATAGCCTGGCTTTACAGGACTAGTGTATGAATAAAGTGGAATATTTATTATTGGGGTACTGTTGTATGTAGCCAAGTTGAAATTATCCCTTGTTTTGAAGAATGTCCCTTACACTACCTCACAGTTTTATCTGTTTTGCATAAAATCTGTGGTTTTCTGGCATATCACTGAGAGATTTCAGTCACTAAATAATAAAAAAAATGTTTCATACTTCATATCTTTGAGAAAATTCATGCCAATGCAAAAACCATTATTTAGCAACTTTATAAATATATAAGAGCAATATTTAAAATATTTCCTAGATTCTTGGCATTTGTGCATTATTGTTTTTGGCTTTGTCCCTGATTCTTATGCTAAGAGGTTGAGTGGTGTAACTTTTTATGATGGTCAGATGAGATGCACTCAACAACATAAGTGTTTATTACTCATATGTTGGGAAGCTGTGTGTGACTGACAATAACTTACCCTCTTGTCATTTGCTCAGTTATCCATCTAGCTTCACATGCATAATGTACATTTGTGTGATTTGGTTGAATACAGTTGCACCGTGGTACTTGTCAGCCTCAAAACTCAATGAATTTAATATTTGTTGCATTTTTTTCTAAAGAAAAAACATATTGATACTCATTTTCTTTGCACTCATTGAGCTTTCTAGCACAGGTCTGTTGTACACTTTCTTGCATTTTCTTGTGTTTTCTTCCTATTCTTTGTGCAAATAAGTACAGTACTGTGCAATCATGGGTCCTAAGATGGCTTGTGATAACAGCCAACAGAAAAGAAAATTAGCTAGAACAATGATAGAGCAGAAAAAGGAGATAATAGAGAAATATGAAAGTGGCATCTGCATGTCTGATCTTGCTATACAGTATTGAATGCCATGAACAACCACCTCCACCATCATGAAAAATAAAAAGTCCATCAAAGCAGCTGATGTTGCTAAAGGAGTGAAAGCTGTGACCAAAGATCACAGACAATAGAGGAAGTGGAAAATTAATGTTAATTTGGGTAAATGAAAAACAGTAAGCTGGTATTAGTATTTCACAGGCAATTATTTGTGAAAAAGCAAAAGTGTTGCATGCTGATCCGTTGAAAAACATGCCTGGAATGAGTGCTGAAAGTGAAGTGTTTAAAGCCAGTCATTGGCATTTTGAAAACTTTAAAAATAGAAGTGGCATACATAGTGTGGTGTGACATGGAGAGGCAGCCAGTGCCAACAAAAAATCTGCCGATTAATCTGTTCAGGAGTTTAAAACGTATGTAGAGGCTAAGTGCTTTATTCCCCAGCAAGTGTTCAGTTGTGATGAGACAGGCTTGTTCTGGAAGAAAATGCCCAACAAGACCTGCATCACTCGAGAGGAGAAGGTATTAACAAGCTACAAGCCAATGAAGGACAGGCTAACTCTGTTGTTGTGTGGGAATGCAAGTGGGGATTAAAAACTTAAGCCTCTGCTAGTCTACCACAGTGAAAACCTGTAGGTTTTCAAGAAAATGAATGTGATAAAAAGCAAGTTACATCTGATGTAAAGGGCTAATAGTAAAGCTTGTGTCACCAGGTATTTCTTCATGGAGTGGATGAACAAAGTGTTTGGCCCATCTGTGAAAAAAATATTTACTGGAGAAAGATTTGCCTCTGAAGGCTCTGTTTGTTTTTGCAATGCTTCTGCTCACCTTCCAGGTATGGAGAACAACTTGTTGGAGGAGTTTATCTTCATCACTGTGAGGTTCTTTCCCCCCTAACACAACCCCTCTTATCCAGCCCATGGACCAGCAGGTCATCTCTAATTTTAAACAGCTGTATACAAAGGCACGTTTCCAGGGGTGCTTTGAAGTGACCTCAGATACAGAGTTGAACTTGAGAGAATTCTGGAAAAAACATTTTGATATCCTTCACTGACTAAATCTTATTGATAAGGCCTGGGGGACGTGTCTCACAGGACCCTGAACTCTGCCTGGAAGAAACTGTGACCAGAAGCTGTAACTCAGATGGACTATGGAGGCTTTGAGACTGAGCCTAGGCCTACAGGTATTGTGGAGGAAATTGTGACTCCAGGGCAGTCCATGGGCCTGGAGGTCAATGCTGATGATGTGGAGGAGTTAGCTGAGAAGCATAAAGAAGAGCTCAGCATGGAGGAGCTGCAGGAGCTTCCGAGGGAGCAACAACAGATAGTGACTGAGGAACTGTCATCAGGTGAGGCTAAGGTAAGGGAGGATGTCCCCCAGTTCATTAATCGAGGAAATGTGTGCAAAATGGTGGAATTGCAATGTTTTATGGAAAAATATCACCCTAACAAAGCTCTAACAAGCAATGTTAATTTGTTCAATCACTAAACAATGTTCCACTTTAGAGGCATCTTGAAACACAAGCAAAAACAAGCATCATTGGATAGGCTTCTAGTGAAAATTAAACCTGGTGAGTCTCAAGCATGTGGTGATAAGAGACAGAAAACATAAAGACAAAAAACCGTGAAGAGACGCTGGCTGAAGTTTTTATGGAAGGGGACTCTTCTTCCAAATAATGACATCTCTCCTCCTCACCACCATCCCTTTAGGCAATCAACATTATACAAACTTAAAATTTAAAAAAGTTGTACTGTTTATTAGTGAACTTATACTGCACCATTTAAAAGTGAAGCTATACTGTTTAAAAGTGAACTTATACTGTTTATTAGTAAAATAAAACTCCATTAATGCATATAATGCCTTATAAAAGGTGGATTTTCTGGGGGTCTGGAATGAATTAATTCAGTTTATGTTACTCCTTATGGGAAACATTTGTTTGATACTCATTGTTTTTGCCACTCAATGTGCCTTCTGGAACAAATTAAAGGCAAGTACCAAGGTACAGCTGTACTTGTAGGCTGGCTACTATTTATATGAAACAAAGTTTAAACTGCAATATTACTGAGGATCTCTTAGGTTCATTAACTAACCCTGAATTAGGAGAATGATCCTGTTGTTGTCAATGTCTCATATATTTGGTTTGTTCCTCTTAAAATATGTGACAAGTCATAAAGGACTGCAGCCACTAAATAATGCCACGCATTTGTGTTTTAGACTTCATGTTGTTTAGAAAATGCATGCTAATGCAAACTCTTTTACTCACTTTTTAAAGTATATAACAGTAATATTTAAACTCTGTTCCGAATTCTGGACATTTACCCTTTGTTATTTTTTTACGTTGCCCTTATTCTTGCTATTCTAAGAGGTTGAGTGGAATTATTTTTAACTCAATCAGATGAGGTGCATAAAGATAAGTGATGAAGAGGTATGTGCCGACTTTCTACTGTCAACTACTTAAACTTATAAAGAATAGCACCTTCCACCCACTAGCATTCCTGAATTTTCGGAGATGCACCAAAATACAACCTTGGAAACCTTAACCTCTTATGTCCTCTCCTCCCAAGCACCCCCCCCCCACTAGGATTCGCTGCATTGACCATGCTTTCTCTCTCATTGGTCCAAAAATGTGAGACTCTCTCCCTTCTTTTCATAAAGATCATTCCTCTTGCCCAGTTTTCTCATCAGAAATAAAAGCACATTTCAAGACTCTGGAAAATGCAACTGCTGTCTATCTGGACATATAACTTAACCTCTTCATATTCTGCTTCCCTCTACATAACTTGTTCTGACTGTTTGTGATTTTTCAGCATGCCAACTCTAATTTCCACACTTTATGTGATGAATGTATATATGATGTTTTGCCAGTAACACTTTGTGTAACGTCATTTATATATTGCCTTTATACCATCAAGCCATTGATGATATTCCCTTTGTATATAACATATGTTTGTATGTATGCATGTATGTATTGTATTTTGTCCTTCACTCTGTATATAATGTCATGTATCTATTGTGTTTACCTTGGGCTTAGACAGAAATAGGTCCAATGGGATCAGTGCTCCACCCCAGTTAACAAATTAAAAATAAATAAATAAACATACCCTGTTGTTGTTTGATCAGTTTAGCTTTACAGGACTATTGTGCATCTCTTTGAACTAAGTAGTAATATATGGGCTACTATATGTTTGGGTGAAACAAATCTGAATTGTATTAATGTATCCATAATTATTATTTTTACTGCAATCACACATCTGATGTGTCCACAGTTAACAACAAGGCTATGACTGCTGGGTATGACAGTTTTCTATGGATGTGAATTTTGACCTTGCTCTCATGATCAAGTTAAACAGTACTTAGTCTGGCTTTGCAAGACTAATATGCATTTGTGTATATCAGGCTGGAATACTTTACTGTAGCTTATTATAATAGGTCATTTGAGATGTACACAGTCAAGTGACCACAGTTAATGGGTATGGAAACTAGTGGGTTAAAATGATAGCACTTTGAGTTGTCATAAATCATGATTGTGAATTCAAACTCACATGGGCAGTTGGGCATGCTTCTAAAAATGGTATGTGGAGAAGTGTGAATGCTCATGGTTTGAAAACTTCCCAGGGCCCATGGTACACTTAACTCACCAATGTTTTCCCTTGTGTTTGCCTCATTTTAAGTCTTAACCTTTTCATAGTATCCTATTGGAAGGGGAATTTGAATGAGAGGCCCTAGGATCAAAGTAAGCAAACTACTGGAGAAAAAGGTTTAGGATTCCTGTGTGAGCTTACTACCTGGGACATTTTTGTATCTAGGTCTGGCCTAATTAATGTTCTAACAAATGGGATGTTTGATATTCTCTTTTTTTCAACTGTTTGTACTTTGTGAGATCAGCTGACATTGTATTTTTCCAGTGGGTGTTTGATTTGTATTAGATGGTGAGGGATGGTGTATGCTTTTATGTAACTTGCTTGCCTGAATAATTACTGAATAACTGACTGTACCTTATCCCTACTAGGTGGTTAGTGCATGCACCCCATCATGATAGCCAGTAGCCAAACCCTCCAAATATTAGCCCCCACATACTCCTTATCCACTCACTACTACAACTGCCTTTTCCCCGCTTCACTCCAGCCTTCTATATCCCTGTGAATACACCCTCACACATTTCATTCTAATCCTCTCCTCTCAAAATTATTAACCATCTCTTTTCCTACACATCTTTCTCACTCAACTCATACTCTGTCTCCCGCCATGCAAACAAAATATGCCTATGCTCTAATACCCTTATTTCTAAGACTAATCCTCTTCTGCTTACTCTACCTTACTAGTCTCCCACAGTTTTAGCACTCCCCTCCCTTTCATACAACTGCGATTTACATTAAAAAAGATTTTGCCTTTACAACCCAAGCCTCCCCCCACCTCTACAAACATAATGAATCTTTTCTGTTTCAAAGGAAGTTCTTCCTTACCCCTAGTAAACCACTTCCCATATGCACCAAACCTCACCTCATTAGGTTCCAATATCTACACCTATAACCCATTAGAAAATAGATACCTATCCATACTCTAATCAAAATTTATCACCCTCCTCCATTCTGGAGACATACACCCTAACCCAGGGCCTTCATACAACTCCACCTCTAAACCACATTCACATAGCTCTCCCCTGCACCACAAATCTCTTCTCCTTGCCACACTTAATGCCAGGAGCCTTTGTAATAAAATATCTTCCTTTCACGCCTGGATCTCTCATAACAAACCTGATATTGTCTCTATCACAGAAACCTGGCTAAAACTACACATAAAAGATACTGAAATTATGCCCCCTAACTATAAACTTATAAGAAGTGACAGACCTCAAAAGGAAGGTGGAGGAGTAGCTTTACTCTTCTCCTCCTCCTTAACAGTAACACCCTATACTAAGCCCATACCCTCATTTGACACCGCCGAGCTAATCCTCGCCCTTCTCAAAGTAAATAACAATAAAACTTTATGCATTGCCTCCCTGTACATTCCTCCTGGTAACAATATCCCTATACTGGAAGTTATTCTTGCCTGGTTCACTTCCAACATAAATAGTGAGACTATAATCCTAGGCAATGTCAACATAAACTGGTCTTCCATTGACTCATCTACCCCTTCTCAAAGCATCAACCTATATCAATTCACACAGCTAATCAAAACCCCTACTAGACCAAATAAAGATTACACCACAGGTAGCATCCTTGACTGGATACTAATCTCCCACCCAAACTGAGTTTCTGATAGTGGTACTCTCACAGACTCCCTTAGTTACCATCTCCCTGCCTACATATGCCATTCCCCCTCCACCATCCTCTTTCAACACAGACACATTACCACCCACAACATGCAAAACTTCAACCCCCTAATTTTCTCTAATACCTTAAAACAGATAGACTGGAACCCTCTAAAGTCCCTCCCTTTAGATGCTGCAGTCTCACATTTCAATAGAATTTTCACTGATATACTTAACCACTTTGCCCCCAGTAGAACCAAAAGAGTCACATCCAAAACAGCCCCCTGGCAAACTAAAGACACAAAACTACTTATGCATCACTGAGATAAAATCTGTAAATACTACCAAAAATGCAAAACTCCCAACTCTCTTGCTGAATACAAGCAACTGCGAAATCAAGTAAAAAAAAACAAATAACCACTGACCACAAATTCTACTACATCAAGCAAATAAGACCAAACGAAGAAAGGCAGGCTGTTAGGCTGTTACTACCTTAAACTTCAAAATAATCATAAAACCAACCCCAGAAAATTTTGGAATAGTATTTCAATAATATTATCCCCAGGCAAAAAAGAGAACCCTTGCCCTGACCCAGACACACCAGACATCCACCAATTTAACTCCTTTTTCATTGACTCCATAGGCAAACTCACCTCTTCTTTCCCTAACAACATCCCCCCAACTTAACTGATAACAAAAACTTAACATCCATGAACCCTAAGTCCTCCCCTTTTACTCTCAAATCAGTTCCTACCCACACTATAAAAAAGCTCCTACAAAAGTTAATGCCCCAGATGACATTCCATCCAAATTTCTCCAACTAGCTGCTGATGGCATAGCCCTTCCAATCAGCATCCTAATCAATCACTCCATTCAGGAGTCCTATGTACCATACCTCTGGAAAAAAGCCTTCATTATCCCCCTCCATAAAGGAGGTACAAACTGTTCAATCTCCAACTTTTGCCCTATTGCTATCCTATCCCCTATCTCTAAGATACTCGAAAAATGTATTCACCTCCAACTATTACCCTACCTATTGGACAACCAACTCCTAACTCCTACCCAACACGGGTTTATACCAGGACATAGCACCACCATTGCCCTTCTTTCCTTCCTTGAAATCATTAACTCTGCTTGTGACTCTGAGAACATAGTTTCTACACTCCTCCTCGACTTATCTAAAGCTTTCAACACTGTCTCTCATGTGCTTCTACTTTTTAAACTCTCCCATCTTAATCTCTCCTCATCATCTGTCAAATGGTTCTCCAACTATCTCTCAGCCAGGGAACAAGCTGTAAAATGAAACTACTGCACTTCCTCTTTCCTTCACACCCCAACAGGTGTACCCCAAGGCTCTATTTTGGGTCCTTTAATATTTAATATTTTCATTAATTATTTCCACCAAAAGATCCCCAATGCCAAACTGGTGCAATATGCAGGCGATTCCACTATCATCTGCTCAGCCAAAACTCTTCCTTTACTAATAAACCTTACACAAGAAGCCTTCTCCTCCACTGAGTCCTGGATGCTTAACAATCACCTAGCCCTAAATGCCTCCAAATCTAAAATAATGATCTTTACCCCTTCTAGACATACTGCCGCTGACAAAGCATCTCTATACTTAGCCTAAACAAAACAACTATTGAAATTGTTCCCCATACAAAACTTCTGGGCGTTCTTATCGATGACCAGCTAAAATCTGATATCCACCTGCAAACCAATATTAAAAAGACTCATCAAAAACTTGGTATGCTTTATCAACACAGGCGCTACGTTTCTCTGTCTTCTAGACAACTCCTGTCTACCACCTCCCTCCTATCCTCCCTTTTGTATGGAGCTCCGCTACTCTCTAACCTCCAATCATTCCTAAAATCTAAACTTTCCTCATGTTATAACAAAATTTCAAAGTTTGCCACAGGATCCAAATTCTCTACTCACCATTGCAACTCCCTACATGCTCTAAATTGGTTGGAGCTCCCAAGCTACCTAAATTTCATTCAACTAACTACAGCACACAAGCTAATTTTCAGACCTTCTAACTGTTCATCCCTCTCCTCTTCCCTAAAACTTCACCAGTCACATAGAACACTTAGATCCACAAATCAGAACCTCTTAGAACTTTACAAGCCTTTACACGCACCAGGGCAACTTCGACTATCATTCTCCTTTGCCAGATTATGGAACTCTCTTCTCCCTTACATTAGAACTACCCCTAACCTACCATCCTTTAAAACCCTACTCCACTCTCACCTCTACTCCCTCTGGGAGTGCTCCTGTACCCATCCTACTTGATTCCTGACACCTATCCCTATTCTATTCTACTCTAATCTCTGCCACTGCTTCAATTCATCTCTCTAAAATTCCTTTGCCTAAATACATGTAGTGTATTAAATGAACATAAATTTATTGTTTTTGCTAATATCTTATAAGTGACTGACTCAGCTCATATATTTCAAGATATGTAAAATCTTGCCTTGCTGTATATTGAATGTTAAACTGTTGTTCTCATATGCTGTACTAATACATTGTATATTGTATATTGTCTTTCTGTCTGGAGCTTTTCTCCTTGGGCCTCCATTGAAAATGGGCTACCTTGGCCCAATGGACTTTCCCGGTTAACAAACGGAAATAAAATAAAATATACCTCTTTCCATACCATTTTATGCAGAAGGTTGTGGCTATTTAACTTTTACTTTGCTAGACTATAAGAAAAGTATTATAATTAAGCATTATATATATATCATGATATATTGTGGATCTTATTGCAGTAGCCCTAAGATATTTTAAACTATGTTACATTATTCTAAATGCTTCAGAAGACCTTGACTATTTCATTATTATTCTTGAGTTCATATAATTTTATACTATGACAGCTCAGTCCCAGGTGCACAACCAAGAAAGTTCTTTAGAATATGTGAACCAAGCAATGAAAATTGCATGGAAGCTCTATCAACTAGATATACATCCATCACTGCTTGTATTTGCATCTCATAACACTTCCATCTTGTGCAAGCACTGTGTAGTTGTGCAGTAAATATTTGTGAATTCCAGTCAAATTCTTTCCTTCATCTGCTGACCAGCACCTTACATCTTCATGCTTTATTTATTACCAGTGTAATATCTGAAAAGTATTTAATTTTGACAGAGACTGTCATTTTCCAAAGAATTGCATCAGAGATGATTTGTCAGAAGGTTTCTGCATGTTTACTTTTGTATGAATCTTGTCAACATCTGGTTGAAGACCATTCAGAATCAACACAAATATCATATACGTCAAAGAAGGGACAGTTATCTGGCATTTGGATATACTCTGTTATGCTTCAAATGCTGTGATCTCAGTTTCCAATAAATTGATTAGTAGTCTGCCATATAGCAGTCCAGATTAAAATGTCATCAGTAATGCTGACAGCTCCATTTTGCCCCTCTATCACGTTTATCACAGCTGTATGGAGCACTTCCATTGCTAATAAGTTCCCAAAAAGTAGCTTCAGGAGTCTGTCTCTACTTAAGGGCATATTAACCAAAAAACATTTGGAACTGGGTTAATTCAACCTGATCTGCCAAAACCCATGGCTTATTATGTCAAACACTGAAAAGCATCTGTTAATGCATAGAACAATTACCTCATAGATAGTTTGAAGTGAGTAATGCACCCTTTTGTCCCATTTATTAAGATCATGTGGAACAAAACAAATTCTGACTGTGTTCTGTTTTACCACTCTCACCACAGTATTAAGTTTTTCTCTTGAATATGTCTGTCTGATTGTTACTCATGGCTCATGTCTTGTGTGAGGTATTACTGCAGTAGAGGGACCCAGGAAACTGCTATTTGTCATTATATTCTATATTTAAAGGACAAGTTTATCCTGAAACTCCAAAAATACATCTTTGTCATCACATGTTGGTAGTCTGTGCTATACTAGCACAATGCGCTTTGTAGCATACTTTAATTTTTCCCCAAAATGTCCTTTAGAGGGCTAGCCATATAGATGTGATTTTTCCCATTGATTTTGTGCAGTTCACTTATTTACAATGCCCATTAATAGTGCTGGTTGCTTCATAGATCCCAAGAAGTAATATGTTTTCTTTTTCACTTAATTACCATGATGTCTGCTAAATTGTGACTTCTTTATATATTTAAACCTTTTTCAAACAAAGTGAGATAAAATAACAGGAGTTTTCTAAAGCAGACAGATGTGTAGACCTGTCGGACCTTCCCCCATATAATTTCCTGAGGTGTCAAACTATTTAACAGTGGCAGAAAGCTGTCATTTCAAATAGATGGTAAGGCTTGCAGTAGTCATCATATTTTAGAGGTTCATAGGTACATACTAGGCTAGCTGCCCCTGTGAGACATTCTGAGCTTAGTCAGTTAACTTTTTGGTGCTTGAATTAACCTGTCCTATTTGGTGTTAGATTAGCTTTACCCATTCATGGGTGATAATTCTTATTACCCCTAGTGAAAATAATTGGGATCATACCATTGATAATTTGAGGGGACCCATGCATGAGATAACGCATTTAAGAACTACCCCTGTCCATTAGTAGTACAGGCAGCAATCCAGGGAATAATATTCTGTTTCACATCCATAGACCTAAGTTGCAGTTAAATATGGATAGGGATTAACTTTGTTTTATATGAATGAGAAGTCTGTTCCTGAGAACCAGTATCCACTGTGAGCAAAAAAGTGCCCTTCCAAACTATTCTGACAATGTTGAAGAAGAGGTTTAGATGCCTTGGCTGAGTATTTGCGATGTTTTTGACTTGCTGATGTGCATTAAATCCATCAGTTTTGACTCACAGGATACTTTGTATGCAACACACCAGACACCTCTTAGCAGTTTGTTGGATACTGAGTATAGTGATGGGGATTTCAGTCGTTCCATGTAGGATACATTGTTCAGGTATCTCTGTGGTTGTTTCAGTTGTTCCACGTGTATGGATAGATACATGCCAAAGGGGGGCATTTTACTTTATGGTTGGCCTAATGAAGACTGAATAAAGTGGGATAATGACATCACTAGATCTAGACATAATCCCTTGGTTTATAAGTTTTTTCAATATTGAAGGACTTTCGTACAACAATGAGCACATTTTGGTGGAAAAGATAGGTCATTGTACATATATGTTCCCAAATTCTGAAGAGCAGGGTTGCCTTTTGGAAGAGTATTATCAATGTGATAACTTCCCAAAGTATACAATAATGCATCTTTTGGCAGTTAGATTCAGTCTATAATTTTGGTATCAGTTATTTATTTTAGACAAACCTTCCTGCAGGGTGGTTTAGTCATTTGGGGATTCAATAACTGCTCCTTGCATTCATCTGCTAACTTAGTCAACCAGAGTCCTTTGGTTTTAGCTTTTACTTCAAAGAAATAGATCTCAAATGGGATAGTTCCCAGCACAGAACCCTGGAGGGCTTCACTGGTCTCTTTGTGGAATTAACTTCCCCAATTTTGTTTTCCTTCATCCTTTCAGTGAGGCAGTTGGCAATCCATCAAGTGACATAGGAGTTTATTCACAGTTTATTTAGCTTTTCTACTATGCCTAAATGGGGAATTGTGTCAAAAGCTTTGACCATGTTGAGGTGTGAAGTGTGGACCATTTTACCTTCATACATTGCTTTGGTGACCATTTCAGAAAAATCCACAAGGTTGAGTATGTATGATCTGCCCTTGATTAATCCAAACTGAGACAGGTCCGGTGTTTGGAGGTTCCATGATAAGGCTTTCCATAGCTTTGTATATGAAGCAGGTCAGACTTATAGGACTATAATTGCCTGGGTCCATGGAAGGTCTTCTCTCATGTAGTGGAATGGCTGTAGCCGTTCTCCAGTCACTTGGTACAAAACCTGTATGGGGGCGAGGTTGAACAGTGTTGTTAAGGGGGTGGCTAAATCATGCTTCATGCTATTTAAGATACTCCCAGTTATATTTTTAGTAAACATCATTGCAGTATTTTTAGCTTTTGATAGCACTTTTAGAATTTGGTCTTGTGTGATATCTGAGTGCGAACCAGTTTCAGGTATATCTTGAGGGACAGACGGAGGGGAGTGAGGGGTGAAGTTAGACTTGAATTTATCAGCCAGTTGTTTGGCTATATGTTCAGTCTCAGTGTAGGTACTAACATTCACAATCAGTTCATTGCATTGTTCTGTTGTGCCTTTAAGATTATGAACATAACTTAAAAGGTCTGATTATTTTTGGCTTAGTTATCAATTTTAGCCTTAGACTTGGCCTTGGTGTATTTTATTAAGCTTCTGAGAGTTTATTTCATTGACAAGGGTTCTGTCTTTCTGGGAATATTTCTTCTTACTTTTGGTAAAAATTCTCTTAATTTTATTGAAAGCTTGTTGACATTATGATATGCTGTTATTTTGTTCACTTTATATTCATACTGTTCTTAAAATATGTAAACATGAGAATGTATTACCAGTTTGTTTATGCAGGATTGTAGTTTAACTGATTTGTCCCTTATTTTTACATAAGACTTTATCCAATTCTAAGCCTCTGCAAAACTGATTCACTTTAGATGGTAATGTGTGCGCGCTAGACTGACTTCTTGAAGTCAGTCTCAAGATTGTAATATGAGCTATTGTGAGCAATCTATCTCAAATCTGTAAGTGATAACTAATACTAAGAATTTCTGAGAACAGTGTGCCTAGCCTAAAGCACCCAGCCTGGAGAAGAATTAGTATTTTATTTTTATTTCATTTATTTAAGTAGGTAAGTATGCTGAACACAAGCTTGTTTTCAGGGTGAACCTAAGAGCACCGTTCATGCAAAGAGAAAAAAGGATCTTCATTATCTCTGGTGGTGAAAAAAATGAAGTGAGTAAATAATGTCTGGGTGCTATTACTGGGAAAAATATGACTCTAGGATGAAGTTTCTCTTTAAGGAACAAGACTTGGGATCACTTTTCTGGTGCCTAGCCCACTAATGAAGCTCTTGGTAATTCAGCTTGGTGTATATTATGGACAGTCCAAGACTATCCCAGAAGGCCAAAATAATTCTTCAAAAATCAAGTTCATATGAGACCAGGTGCTGCTCCTTATCACATCCTTCCAAGTATCTCTGTCATACATTGCATAAGTATTGCTACCTCCCAGGAGAAATACAGTGTCAATAGGTGGTGCCCTCACAATTATGCATCTCCAATCTTTAAGGAAACCAAACACCTCAAATAGCTGTTAGGTGCATATGCACAATCAAAGGCAGTTTTTATGCATGTATTAGTCACTCTGAGGAAACACCCTTATCTACAGATACAGGTTCTAACTTTATAGCACAGAGTCAGAAACTATATATACACACACACACACACACACACACACATATATATATATATATATATATATATATATATATATATATATATATATATATATATATACATACACCCCTATTATCTTTCTTGAGGAGTAGAGCCTGAGAATTAGAAACTACCTAGAAACCTAGAAACTCTGTGTATTTGTAGAGGTAAGACCAATTATTTCCAGCACTGATTCCATCCCCAGCAATAAGATATCACTCAGTATACCAGGAAACATTCTCCATTGCAATTTAAATAAAAATCAGAAATAAATTAAGTCACTGTGGTGTTTTTTTTTTTTTTTTTTTTGTTATGGAAATGTTCAGTGTTCCATGTGACATTAAAGGCTAACTCAAAACTTCAAAATAGGTTACCAAGAGGATTGCCACTGAGCTGATTTGTGTGACATACACTGCATCCCCAAAGAAGAAAAGTATTTGATTAACTACAAACAGGAAATAAAGGATAACATGCAAAAAACAAAACAACATTAGAAGAAGTAAGTTCTTGCAGCAAGTTCAAGATGGTGTTCGTCATACTGATCACTGCTTCAGTAGTCTATATGAGTTATATCCTGCCAAGGATATAACAGCCAACCAGCTTCCAAAGCTTCAGGGCACATTCCATGCTCCCAAACTGTCAGGCATCTTAAGCTGAGGTGGCTGAAAGACAAGTCTGGCCATAAATAGCTTCAGAGCTTTACTGCTGCCAAAGAGTACACTGCTCTGATGTTTTCAAGGATCGACGATAGACTCGTACTATTCCATTTCTGGGCAGATAAGTTCCCTTTGGAGAAAAAAAAACCTTTCCCTTTTCTTATTTGTATTGCTGTTGTATCACTTTCCTCTTGAAGAAAGTTATTTTAATGCTAGGAGTATTCTGCTCTAATGAACTGTCATAAGACTGCAATGCACTTTTAAACTGAACACTCATTTTCACTGTCATTTTAAATGTGGTGTAAAGTAACCAAAAACATTTTTTGTTTTTCTGGAGAATTTGTGCTTCTTTGACTTTTGATGGGCTGGCATAGTAGTTTAAAGTGCTTTTTACAGTGTTTTCTGTCAAAAAAGTATTTTTTTGTAGACTGGAATGGTTTACCGACATTTGCTGCTAGTCTTCACTGGGAAAGAGGCACAGTTTTTGCCTTTGACCAAGGAACAGATTAACAGTCCCAAGATCTGTCCTTTTTCCAGCCACAAAAATAAAACAATTAACCAAACATCCTTTGCCACCACAGCAAGCTAGCAGTTTGCCACAGCCACAGGTGGGTGACTCAGCCATGGTCATTTCTTGTACCTCAGATTACTCATCGTTTACCCAGATCCTCTGATGTAGCACCTACAGCCACTATGGACAGAGGCTTAGTCACATCCTCTGTGGCTCCTGGGGTCCCTTCATCAGCCAAAGGAGAGGCACTCTTGTTGATCCTGTGAGAAGGAACAGGGAAGGTTTTCATTTTATGTCAGAATGCTGCACCCATCCCTGGGGAAGTTGCTGCCATTAGTGACATGTTTGGCCCAATTTTTCCTGTTAAAAAGAACAAGAAAACCAAGCATGTATCTTGTCCACCTCAAAATTCTTTGGATAGGAGTAGCTTACTGGGTCTGACTCAGAGTTTAATTCAGGCTATTGATCCTTCTTGTAAAGTGGTTTCTGGTAAAAGAAGGAGGGTTACCGCTTTTCCTGAAGAAATTCAAGATTCTGAATGTGAACAAGAAGGTGCAGGGATGAATACAGTTTTTTTCCTCAAATTTCTGATACAGGCTCAGAGGATATCTCAGTTTCTGATTTTACTTGTGAGGGAGTCTCCTTCTGAGACTGTTGCTTGAGTGTGCCTTTGTTTTCACTGAGAAAACATCAAAGCTTCTTAGTCCCTCAGAAAATACTATGAGTTATTCAGAGGATGTTGTGTATTATTGCCTGCAATTTTCCTAATAGCCATCTGTCCTGCAATCAAACTACAACCAAATATTATGGCTAACATCCCTTCTCTTTTTAGTATAATGTATGTGAGCATCACTGAAGGTTTTTGATCCATAAGCTGTCATTCTGTCTTCTTATGTTAACACTACACCAAGGCCATATTGGCTAGAATCTATCTGCAGAATAAAAGAAGAGACACATCATGGAATTTAGGAATAGGCACTACAGTGACCAGATATTTAAACATTTCAAAGCTCATCTCTTCCTCTACTGATGACCAAAATCATGCTTTGGCATGACCTCATAGCTTTGTGAATTGCAGTTAGTGGTACTATAACTGCCGCTATGTTAGGGATAAACTTGGAAAGGTATTGCACCATGCTTAGAAAGTGCATTGGATGTAGTTTATCAGGATGTGTTCACATAATTTCAGTTGTTTTAACTTTGTCAACATTAGGTGTATGCCCTTCCGAAGTCAAAACCTCTCCCAGTCATTTGAAAGAATTTACACAGATTTAACATTTACTTTTGATTAGCTTTAAACAGTTGTACCAAAATCTGTCTAGCAGTTTCATCAAATTTACATACTGGCCCTGTTTGGCAGCTCCTCAGATTAGACTGTTTTCATATATATTGACAAAACCATCTAGATTATCATTTATTCATCCTACAGCTTTTCAGAGCACTTCTTAAGCTGATCAGGTTCCAGTTAGTAAATTCAAAACTCTAAATCTGTAAAGGGGTGTATGCAAAAGTGCAAAACACAGAGGTAGCTTCATGTAGCATAATTTGCTAGAATCATTAGTTAGCATGAAGTGCAGAGACAAATTTAGAATTGTTGCTACTAGTACTTTGTCTACAATAAATACTTTTTCCTTTTGATCCTCTTTCTCAGGTCTAATAAAAGTGTGCATATGCTTAATGCCTCCTGCTTTATAACTCACATCATATTTTTTTAACCATTCCTTTCAGATCAGTTCATTTTAGCAAACTATGATTTTCTTACCTTATACACATTTGAATTGTTGCTAACATGTAGCTCTGAGCAAAATCTGTGCACTTCTCAAAATATAAATCATTGATGCTGCCTAATGAGATATCCTTCTGTGATGTTCTCCTTACAGACAGCCTCACTCTTGAAAGAAATCAGAACATTTCTGTAAAATATCATTAGTACTCTGTAACATTCATTTGTTGGTATAAAATGCCTGTTTCTAAAGTTGCAGATGTTCTCTGCCAAATATATCAGTGTTATTATTATCACTATGGTTTTGAATTAATAATACAGTATTTGCATTGATTCCATGCAGCTGTTTATTAGACACTGCAGCTGACTCCTGCAGTGTGCATACTGTGACCTTGTGATCCCATACCACTTTTATTACAGCATATACTATTTAAGAAACCATTGTGTGACCTTGCTGAATGAATTCTCTTAACTACACCAGGTGCTTCACTGCACCCTGGAATGTTTGATTGTTTTAAATGAACTTGAAGGGAGACTACCTGAAACAATGATTTGCATTTGCAATTCAGCCAAACATAACCCAAAAACATCTGTTTATGCTTAATATCAATCAGAAGCATTCATGCATATTAACGTGAATAGTTTATTGTTTAGATTTAATGCCATAAATATTGATTCAGGCAGTAGACTGCATCAGCCCCTCTCAAACTTAAGAGACAACAGTCAAGACTTTAATCATTGGCCTTCTGGCTAGCATTCGCCTTTGCTGTTGTCATCAATGCTAGCTGAATTCACAATATTATCAGTGCTACAACTGATAACTTTGCCATGGTCTACCACACACATTGTGTTCACTGTGAGATTCATCTGTGTCAGCAAACATTTCTGTTTTTTCTGCTCTTTTGCCTCTCCTTCATTCACCTTTCAACACGACAATGAACCCAAGCATACATTCAAATCAATAAAAAAATGGCTTCCCCAGAAGAAAATTGAAGTTTTAGAATGGCCCAGCCAGAGCCCAGACCTAAATCCAATAGAAAATCTGTAGGGTGACCTAAAGAGGGTTGTGCACAAGAGATGCCTCACAGTCTGACAGATTTGGAGCACTTTTGAAAGGAAGAGTGGGCAAATATTGGCAAGTCAAGATGTGCCATGTTGATAGACTCCTACCCAAAAAGACTGAATGCTGTAATTAAATCAAAAGGTGCTTCAACAAAGTATTAGTTTAAGGGTGTGCACACTTGTGCAACCAGCTTATTGTATGTTTTTTATTTTTTATATTTTTTTCCCCTAACAGATTTGTTTGTTTTTCAATTGAATTATACAGGATATAGGTCACATTAAAGGTAGGAAAAGTTTTGAAATGATTTATTGTGGTCTTATATTTTTATATCATAAAAACCTGGTATTTTATCAGGGGTGTGTGCACTTTTTATATTCACTATATATATATATATATATATATATATATATATATATATATATATATATATATATATACACACACACACACACACACACACACACACACACACACACACACACACACACCTGTATTTACACACACATCCACAGTGTGCACAGAAGATTGAATGCTTCATGAAGTGTGAATAGTGGGTCATACTATGGCTGGTGTCAGCATGAACACTCCAGCAGAGTCTATGTCCACATGTCCACAATGACCTGAAGTGCCCTCAACACTCGCTGGTGGTGTGGAGGTATTGTTGGCCTTATCAGTCTTGGACCATCCCTTCCCCTTCCTGCTGTGCGCTTCCACATCACTGGCACAGGTGTAGCAGTCACGTGAAGCACACTTGCTATGATTGTCTGCTGCACAAGGACACCAGTAGTGTGCACTTTCTATACCTACTGTCCATAATAGTGTACATTGGGCCCTGATACTCCTGCAGATCATCACGTTGACCATGAAGTACCCCAACCAGGTCATCTATATCTGTATTGGTCTTTGCCTATCCCTGTATTATGGCTCTGGAAAAATGCTGAATAGCAGCCATGTAGACACGCATGTAAGGAGGAGGGCAGCGGCTATGGTGTGCTTGGAACCAGAATGGTGACCTGTGTTAAGGAGGTCTCCCCACCCTACCCACACCCCCTGTCTACTACTGCACAGATACTTTCCCCACATCTGTAATCCATAATAGGAGATGATTGGAACCCACATCCTCTCTACTGCTGCACAAATACTTTCTGCATATCTGTAATCCATAGTAGGAGATGATTGGAATAGATATATGGACACAAATGTAAAACAGTAATATGATGCAAGGATGTGAAATACAACATCACTGCATTCACACTTCTAGGCCATGTATACTGGGCCATCTTCAGCCTTTCCTCATAGTACCATAGCACCAAACTCACAATTATTGCATCACTAATCTCAGCAGACTCATAAAGTATAGTACTCACTTGTCAGATAAGAATCTCCTTTCCAGGACACCACAGCATATACTGTAACATATGTGAAGTATCTATAAGCAAATCAAACACCTCCCAAGACTTGTACATCATCACTAAATGGGTCACACACAGTCCCCAGCCTGCACCTTGTCCTGTGCCACCTGCACAGTATGCAGAGAAACAAACCTCACTGGTTTTAGTGAACTTGCCACATTATATCTCCTCCACATTCCCTTCCATGGCAGTAAATCCTACCCCTGTTTACAGTTCCCCATAGTTTTAACACTATTGCATTTTAAACTCGTTACCTTCCACCTATAATATCAAACTTTCATGCGGTTAATCAGACACTGCCCAAATAAAGCATGCACCATATAACAAAACAGAAAATAATACCAGTTATCATTGCTACGGTGCTACCTCACATTTAGCTTGTGTACTTTGCAGTCATTCAGCTTTCCCTTCAGGGTAGCAGAACTGCACGTTGCTGTTCTGCAATCTTTTGTAAAGAGCTGAGCCTAGCAAGGACTACATTTATTACAAAGTTTTAAGACTCATGGCATGGTTATTATGCTAGTGAGCCTATTTTAAAGCTAATGTTCCAGAATAATGCCTATATCCTATCATGGAATGCATCTCTGTGCCATGCTATGAGATTCAGGTCTCTTCATGCACTTGTCTGACTACCTGTCAAGAGCACTGAGCACACAACTGGATCAATGACATAGGTCAGACTGGAACAGTGTGAAAACTATTGTAGTAGTAGGTCCTGTAGAGGTTCCAAAATGCAAAAATAGAAGCATTTGTAGACACTGTTCTGCTGATACAGACACATAACATGCTGTTTGTTACACCCAGTCACCAAATTGCCATACCAAATATTTCAACACATTGCTCCAAGACTGTTCATGCTAATGAGGTTTCCAAAATAGTGCATCATCAGCCAACAACAGCAACATGCCAGAGAGTTACTATATTTCTCGGGATTGTGAACTACTGAATAGCTATGGCTTCTGAGCCAGTGAAGCTGGCTGGGCTGTCTGGCAGTACAATATAGAAAGAAGGAAGAATATTTCTGTACTTTGTGAGCGAAAAACACTGGAATCACCTGCTTAGAGACTCTTATGAGGGTTAACTCTATAAAGTGGATATCTGGCACAGACTTTCCAAGGCAGTGAGTGTGGTTACTCACATCAGCCATTTTGGTGAGCAGTACTGAGACCAACACAGTCACCTCTGGCCATTCTGACCCTCTGAGTCAATAGGAAAAAGAAGACATCAGAGCATGAGCTTCTGAGATGTAATGTGAGTATACATGACTGATCACTGCCCTGTAGTTCCCCTTATATTTATACGGTCCCTTGCAGGACATGAAAGTGATATGTGTTTTATTTGTTGTTCTTGTTTTTCAGCTCATGAGTAAATAATGAAGAATGCATGCTTGTGGAGGAGGAGAATGCAGCTGTTCTCCAGATGAAGGGGGTGAGAATGCTTTCTGTCATTTTATTGATTACATTGCTATCTCAGAGCAGCCTAGATGTACCCACTGATATAGTGTGTATAGTTGCCAGTGACACATCTATAGCACAGTTTTATTTACAGTCTGGCACAACCTGTATAGATGCGATGGTTTCTGTACCCACATGAACAAACAGGGTATACTCATATTCCTTATTTGCATGCAGTTGCCCATCTCTGTCTGCCTGGACAGCATACTAACTGCTTCATGATGTACAGGGAGGTTGTCACAATCATGCTCCAAGGGCATTGCCACAGACCAAGTGGACTTAAGATGGGGAGGTGCATTAGCATGATCACTGTGAATCAGTCCTCCAGATGCCTATGCAGGTACCACCTTCACCTGGTATAATGATGCATTTTGTGCTATAGCCATGGTCTGTCCCCTGGTGCATAGCAACCAACAATTCAGTAGTTGCCAAGCACCTGGTAATAGCTGTTAGCAACAGTGTGTGTGTGGAAAGTAGCCTATCTGCCTTTGGTATACCACACTAGCATCATAGGCATGCTGGGTTTCATAAATATTAATATTGTCCAAGTCCACAAGTCAGGTCTTTTACCTCATCCCATACAACATGTATTCAGGTCCGCATATGCATATGCACTCTCCATGATGTTCTATTAGTTTCAACATCACCATCCTGCTAGTGCAGTTACAACCCCACCCCACTCCCATCCATGGCCATTGTACATTGCCACTGCATGCCTGCATTCATATAATCTAACAGGGGCATTGGAGTTTATATGCCTAATCAGCAATATCAGCACTGACACAGTAGCATACCTATCAGCTATGTAGTGGATCACCAGGTATCTGTAAGACTAACCTTCAGAAATAATTATGGTAGCAATTTCTTTCTCTGTCTCTCTCACTCTCTTTGTTGCCATCTCTTTCGTGTTCTTTTATTTTTCTTATTTCTATTTATTTTACTATTTTTGCAGCATCTGGACCTATCCATCTCCAACTGGCACACCATCTTCCTCCAGACTTACCTTTCTGTCAGGAGATGGAGGTCTTGTGATGGAGGTGACCCGAAGGCATCTCCAGTGGCCTCTGTGGTCACTCACCAGAGGAAAGTGCCCTTGTTCCCTCTGGCAAAGTTGCAAGGGGACTCACTTTATCAGCTGATGGGAGATGCAAGTGATGATGGGGGAGTTTGTGAACCAGCAGTTTGAAACCTACATCAGTCACCCTAGAGATGGTCCTTTTGTGTCATCATTACCTGGCAGTCCCATTTGTACCTTCTGAGGTGGGACCCAGTGGGAAGGGTAGTCATGGTGGTGGGTGACTTCTTCCAAGATCTAGCCCAGACAGCATGGTCAGGAGCAGGATGGCCACCCTAGCCTCAGTCCTGGTGTTCCTTTTCCATATGTGTCACCTCACTCACTCCCTGTTTGTTGTTCAGTTCATTCTTCCCCATCATCACTTGCCCACTCTCTCTCTGTCTGAATGTAACTATATCCATTCTGATGCCCCATTTGTGTCAGCACATCCCCTATTTGTCTTTGTCTGTATTTTATGTTTTTTGTGTGCCCCTTTTATTCAATATGCCTCTGTCCTCTTTTTATCTCCTGACTTTATCTTGTATCCTTCCTCAGCTACCATTCTTAAAAAAATGGTCACCTGTTCCACAAAATAAATGTGTGCCCTTATCCCCTTCCCCATTCCCACTCTTACTCTCCCAGTATCCTTGTTTATATTCTTCAGCTTGCTGTTTCCCCTTTTCTGACTTTTCTATGGTACAATTTCCTCCCTATTTCAATGACTAAAATTGAAAAAAATGTTCCTGTAAGCCACTTAGAGTGGCTTGCTGTCATTCTAACAGTGCCACGTAGTAGTAGTGTACAAGTGGAGTCACAAGCTACATGCTCACTACTGATGTCTGAGAAATTCCAAGCTACAGTCATGAAAAAAAGCTCTTCTCCTCCTTCCCTATCATTTTCATGAGCAGGTTTCCTAGTTAGTTACTGCTAGGGATGCAAAATTCCTACTTGCTAATTGTTAGTTACTGTCAAGGTGCATTAGTGCAGTGTGCAGTCACTAAGACATGTTTCTATATCCAAAGGTGTATGTATATATACAAAGGCTTTGTTATCCTAATACATGAAAAATTAATGTTTACTTAACACAAGGATATGGTTATAAAGTAATGCAATTCAATAGAATATGATTCATCAAGTTGTGAAATGCAAATGTAGTAAAAATTATTTTTGTCTCTTTAATTCATCCAAAACTAGAGTACTACTGTGTCTAAATCTCATGGTGTATGCTATTTGTGTAAAAAGAAAACTTACATGTTGATGCTATCAGTGGACACATTGACAGAAAATATTAGTACATACAAGGACTTTGTTATTCCAGTGGCTGAAAAATTAACATATAGTTAACATATGGATACAGTTATGAAAGAATGCAGTAAGATTCCTAAGTTTGGAAGAAGATTCATTGGTTCAAGAAAAAATATATTAAAAAATGATATCCGTTTCTTTCATTCATTTCCTTTAACTAAGAGATAGAACTATAAACTGGAAAACATACGGTGTAAACATGCAAACTTAATACAGGAGTATAACACACTGAGCTACAAGGAAATATTCAAAACTTTGTTTTATTCTCTACGTCATACAAGCAGAGGAGCAGATACTTGATTTCAGTACATAACACACAGACAGACCTCTCAACTGTCTAGAATTTTGCAGAATACCCAAATTTTGCCTCATATTTTGGTCTGTTCCTCATAAAATGTGTGTTTTTGGCAAACCATTAAGGGCTGAAGTTACTAAATAATAACAGGTATTTGAGCTTCAGACTTTCTGTCCTTAAAAAAAAACATGCTAGTACAATGCAAAACTTTCCAAGTTTATAAGAACAATAAAATCTCTCCCTAATTTTAGGACCTTGCCCATCATCCCATTATTTTTGGCTTGTCCTGAATTCTTACGCTAAGAGACTGAGAGGCAAAAACAAGTGAAAACATGGCTGGGATTCAGAAAGGTTTTCCTGCAGTAAGAAGCCATAGCATGGCTATTTTCCCCCTTGTACTAAGTTTTTTTTAATTCTTAGTCTGTCCTACTGCTGAGGCTTTCAACTAAAAGCATCTTCGGTATGGAGGGCAGTCTCACAGACAGAGACTCGTGTGTGTGTGTGTGTGTGTGTGTGTGTGTGTGTGTGTGTGTGTGTGTGTGTGTGTGTGTGTGTGTGTGTGTGTGTGTTGGAGCCTGTTTGTGGGTAAATGGGTGAGTGTTTCCAAGAGAGTCTGTGTTTGTGTGTCTGAGTGCATGTTTCGGACGAATGTTTTGGTGTGTGTTTGGGAGTCAGAATGTATACGTGCGGGGGGTTGCCACTGCCGATACAATGTATGGGCCGCTTGAGAGAGCTCTACTACCATCAGGTCTGAGAGCACTAATGGTAGTTACTATGTGATTTTGATGTGTACTAATAAGTCAGTAATGAGCTCTTTCTCATTTTATCCATACGTGTTTCTAATTTGTATTTTTTCGCTTCCATAGTAATTGACCTACTTGTGGTAGAAAAATCAATACAAGAGATTAATCCTTTTCTGAATTCTAGGGATGAATCTTTTTTTGGTTTGAAAAAACTTATTCAGAAATATGCGAACTCAGAAATATTAAAAAAACTAAATTGTATATAGAAAAAAATCATTAATGAATGGAGCATATTGCCACAATCAGTTGGGTAGAGTAAGAATTTGAAAACTCTTTTTGCTTTTAAAATACCTTATACATACGGCTAAAGACATGGTCCTTTTGAATCTAGGCAGGCTTAAAGGGCAACTCTGCCTATGCCTGACACATTATTTTATTGTGCTGTATTGTATTATTGTAAGTCCATTCACTGAGACATAACTTAGAATATTTAACCCAAAGTTAAAAGTTTTCTGAAAGTTTCTCTTGAAGCTTCAGAGCCAATGGTGATTGCAATGAAATCATCCCAAGCCAAAAACTGAAGAAGTACAGCTGAAATCATTGGTGGTCCAGTAGATAGAGAAAGCAAACTAAATATTCCAGAGACATATTCCAGTCAGTATTGTGTGGAAATAAACTTGTTTATACAAGAAAAATGTAGATATGAAAAATGAGACTTTTTATATTTTTTTTTCGTCAAGAAAAAGTGAGTAATACAATGTTTTCCTTCTGTTGATGGTGGGTGTCATGCAACAGAAGACACTTTGGTGAGCCTGGGAAAAGACAGAAAAACACAAGAAGCCAACACGCAGAGGAGAATTTATTTTATTATTTATTTTATCTTATATTTGTTTCCCAAGAAAGTCCGATTGGGCAGACTGCCCATTTTCAACAGAGGCCGGGAGAGAAAAGCTCCAACATTATCAGAACAAGATTACAATATAGGAAAAATGAACTTACAGTATGCGCACAATAGAAAATGTGTCTTAATACAGTCAAAATTATTATCCTATGCAATTCCAAGTGCTTGTTTTTAGTGGTAGTCGTATATAGTGATATATAGCACATTATGCAGTAGGTCAAGATGCAGTCAGGTGATAGTGAAGAGACTTTGAGATAAGGAAGACGTAGAGAATATTGAAATAAGAAGGAAGAGAAAACAGAAGTGAAAAAAACAGGTCAGGCCTGCATATATTTATCTTAAGTAACATCTCTTAGTTTTTAAACCAGGTAAGTGAAAATGGGAAATGTTAATGTAATACTATGTAAAGTTTGTATCATATGCAGTTACAGGATTTAAATAGTTAAAATAAGATAAGAGTATACACTACAGAAAAAGACAGTGTGATTTAAACATCAGTGATAGTGTTAGCCTTATGTGAATAATATCTTAGGTATGATTTTATGAGTAAGACACGTGTGTTGGAAAATGTCTGTTTATCTTATGTAATTAGCTTAGCCAGGGTTGAACAGATGCATATCCATGAGTTAGCTAAGTGGGATTTGAGAAGGTATTTGAAGTTGGCTTTGTTGGCTGTATGTTGTATGTTTAAGGGTATGGCATTCCAGATTTTAGCAATTTAGTTGGAGTATATGGAGTAAGCCGCGGTGGTACAGCGGTAGCTTTGTTGCCTCACAGCAAGAGGTTCTCCTGTTTGATTCATGGCTGGAGTGCCTTTTGTGTGGAGTCTGCATGTCCTCCCTGTAGTCGAGTGGCCTCCGAAAGACATGCGTGAATGGGCATGCCTTTGTTGAAGGTTGGGTGTCAGGCTGGCAACTCGGCACCATAAATAAATCTACTGCCAATCATTAGCGGACCGGAGTTCTGCTGTGGTGACCCCTAACCGGGAAAAGCCGAAAAGACAAACAACAAGTTGGAGTATATGGAGTCACCTGAACTATTTTTGCTTCTGGTAGCATCCATCAGTGATTTATTACTGGATTGTGGCAGGCATTTACTTAAGTATTGATTTAATAGGCATTGTAGAGCAGTTTTTTTTCAGGTTGGTAAAATATTTGATGGGCCATAGTAAGTTTGTTAAGGGTGAGCAGGTTAGGTAGTTCTAACCAAGATAGTGGTTAAGGGCCTGACAGTGATGAGACCTAAAGGCTGAATCGCTTGCAAATGTTGCTATTTTGTTGTAGCAGGTGTTTATTTTGACTAACTCAGATTTGTTGAGATTGGTGAGTATGGGGGATGTGTAGAGAAGTGTGGAGACTAGGTGGGCAATAATAGATTTCGTATTATAGGATATGTATTTTTTGCATCTGTATAGAGTTCTGATTTGTTTGTGAACTTTTCTTTAATTGTTTGGGCAATATGTAGGTCAGACTTTATGTTATGATCTTTTATCACACCTAGGTGTTTGGTTTGGAGGACAGGTGTGATAGAGGATGTATTGCTTGAAATTATTTTGAATGAAGGGATTGGATCTGTGGTTTTTGTGGAATGAAATAGCATCAGCTTAGTTTTGTTTCAGTTGAGTATGAGTTTTGCATCTGATAGCCATGATTTGACTGCAGTAAAGGATTCTTGTGTTATTTTTTGTAGTTCTTGGAGATTTGGGGCAGAACAGATCAGGGTTGAATCATCTGCATGCTGGACCAATGTAGCATGTATCAACATCAGTCAAGTAAAAGAATTCACCACTGCTACGGTGCTGGCAAGTAGTAATGAAAATGTAGAGAAAAAACAAGCACACTGCACCACCACAGTCATATGAAACGTATGAATGAGCAAATCCGGTCAGTTAAAAACAAGTTTTAATAAACAACTAAAGTTTAAAAACAAAGTTCCTTGATCTTTACGATATGTTTGTATCAAGCATATCTCTGGCACGCTGAATAGGCAGGTCCAGTCGAATGAGAGCAAATGCCAGTAAGCAACAAAAATTTAAAATAAAGTCCATAAAGTCCCTTTATCTCTACGATAAGTGCTTTCGATATGTTCTTCTTCAGATCGTATGAATCATGTCGTATGAATGTAGCATGTAGGGTGGCAGTATGAAGGTTGTTGGGGAATAACTGAATAGAAGGGGACCAAGAATAAACCCTCGAGGGACACCTAAAGTAACCAGCACAACAGGAGATAGGTTATTTTGCCATTTTGCTGTTTGTCTGTGATCTGATAAGTAGTTCTGGAACCAAACAAGAATGGAGTAGCTTAACCTGAGTTCTGATAGTACAGATAAAAGTTTGTTATGAGAAACAGTGTCAAAAGCTTTAGAGAGGTGAATAAAGATGGAAGATGCCAGGTTGTCTTCATGCTGGTGTTGATTAGTAGTATTAGTGAAAGTAAGAAGGGCTGTGGTAGTGCTGTGATTAGGGTGGAATCTGTGCTGGGGGTTTGCTAGAAATATTTTGAATAAGAAATTATTTAGGATTTGAGTATGAATGCACTTTTCTAGAATTTTTGATAAAGGTGATAGTATAGCAATGGGCTGGTAATTTGATAGTTCAGTCGAGTTGCCGCCTTTGTATAATGGTACTAAGTGTGATATTTTCCAGAGAGCAGGGATATGCTGTTCAGAGATTGAGTAATTAATTAGCAAGGAGACTGGGTATGATATGGCTTCTGCTGCGATTTTATGGTAATCAGCAGGCAGTTTGTCTGTTGCAAGGGTTGTGGGTTACGTTTTTTAACATATTTATATAGAGTACTTGTTGGGACTGGTTGTAGGGAAAAGGAGTTGTTTTTTATGAGCTAAGGAAGAGAGATTTGGTGGTGGTGTTGGGCAGTTACTGTTAGTTAGGACGGTTATAGATTCAGTAAAATATTTGTTAAAGTGGGTGGCAGTATTGTCAATAAAGTTACTGGTGGATGGGTGGGTGTGTGCTCTTTTGACTTGGTTGTAGAATTTGGTTAATAGACAACCAGAAATTTTGTGGGTTCTTTTTGTGTTTAGTTTGTATATCAGTATAGTGATTTTTTTGTGAAGTCTGATTTGCTTTACAGATTTATTTTTTATTTCAAGGTGTTTCTGTTGATTTGTTGCAGTTTTATTATGGGCCCAAGTTTTCCAGGCATTAACTCTCTCTTTTAGAAGCGATCTTGTTTTTTTTGGTGAGCCAAGGGGCATATTTGAACTTTATTCTGTACTTATGTATTATTGCAACCAGATTTTCGCAGTTGCGGTAATACGTTTGTTTGCCTAAAAACAGATAGTGGGAGTTATGTTAAGGTGGAATTTGATGTTTTCAGTGGGTATGACTTAGTTTGTCCTTAAATTTGATAAGGTAAATCAATGTGGAGATGTGAATCTTGGACTGCGTACTGTAAAGTTGGTTACACTGCCAGTGTGCCACAGGAAATAAAAGTCATACACCTGGGAAAATGTTTGGTTGAACTGCTGTCCTGCAACATGGATTACTTGTAAGTTGTACAATACTTTCTTCAGAGAATAAGGCACAGAGACCTGTAAATCTTTTTTTTTTTTTTTGGTAAATCATTGGATTTATTGTTTACAAACTGTTGAATAGAACTGAAGTTAAGGAGAATAAGTAAGCGAATATGTATGTGCACACTTTATAAAAGTACTTTTACAACGAAGGCTGTTCTGTTAAGCGGTAGTCCGATAATCATGTTTTGAAGTCGTTGCCAATAATGGTTTATTTTTTGTATTCAGATGGTGTTATCCTTGTGGATACTACTTACTGTTGGACTGTTTAGTGGATGTTTTACGGCAGCATACTTGTGGATTGCTCAGTCACTGATTTACTGTTTGGACTGTGCCTAACACATAACAGGACTTGGAAATGTGGTATGAGTGACTTGATTTTGGAAATGGCATACCTTCAAAGAAATACTCATTTTTCAAATACTACACTGTTATTCCTACCTAAACAGAGTGTTTTGTTTTAAAGATAACATTTCCTGTGTGATTCTGCATACATTTCTGGTTTAAATTACCCATGGGAAAGAAAGCGGTATTATCGCAAATATCTGGTTGCGATAATACATAAGTACCCTTTATTCTTACTCTTCTATTGGGGGCCATAGAATTTAGGATGTTAAGATGGAGGTGTTGAAATTTTCTGCTGCACTGCTTTTGACATTAAAGTCTTTTAATTCTGATACTTTTTAGTATATGTGTACAAAAAAGTATACATACGACTGACTAAACAGACTAAGACATGTACATTAAGAAAATGATTTTTTCTCTGCAGGTTGACTCAGGTTCATAGCTACATAGGTACTTTCTAGGCTTTTGCTCTGTGAGACATTTCAGAAGCCCAGCCATACATTCCTGTGAAGTTTTTAGTCTTATATTTTAAGTATGAGTAACCCAGACATGAGCAGAACATTTACATGTTGCTTCTATCCATGAGGGATAAGGACGCTAAGCCAGGGTTAAATTTGTGGTTGTCCACACATTCGTGCCTCTGAAGTCTGAAAAGTGTAAGACAAGTATTTTCCTTTATGTGGAGAGAAAGACGATGCCAAAGAAATTGTATTCTCTGTTATACATATTTATTCTGTCATGTTTGTATTTATGTTGCAAAGCAGATTTAGCTCTTCTGAGTGGGTATTGATGCCCCCATTGTATTTGAAAATATGCAGCAGTTCTGACAGGATAGTGTCTCTTGAGGCTCTGTACATGAGGCAGAGATCACCTCTCAGTAGCCTATAGGGCACCAGGAAAAGGGACAAGGCTTTGAGAAGCTCTGCATAGTTTTTATGATTAAGGCCTTTTTAACTTTTAGCAAGAAAGAATTGTGGGCATTCCAAGATGTGTCCAATGTTGGTACAGGTACATTCCAAAGGAGCATTATACACAATGATTACCACAGAATACAGTGGAATAATCCAACCCACTGACCTCGATGCGACTCCTTTAGTAATAAGTTGTGCAACAAAAAAGCACTTTCTTATAATAGTGCATACATGGTGAACAAATGAGTTTGTTGTCTGATGGGTCCTGGGTACCTAACTACTGAATCAGTTTTCAGAGGTGCATTGTCAATGTCATTGTTACAAGGGACATCTTGCTTGTCAAATGCAGTTCTGGTTTAGGCCATGATTTTTGGCACTAACACAGAAGGAAGAATTGCAAGGCACACTATATTCATCAACATTAGCTTGCTTAAAGACACACACACACACACACACACACACACACACACACACACACACACACACACACACACACACACACACACGCACACACACACACTAATATCCCTAGTATTTATACATGTGACACAGAAAAGCATACTTCCTTGTAAAAACACTTGTTTGTCCTACTTTGTTTGATTTTATTTGAGTATGCAAGTCTACGCTTTTCACACTGACAGATTTTGTGGTTCATTGTTTGGTGGAAATAATTTGTTATATCAATCTTCCACCATGGAAGTATTCTAGGTTATTTATCTCCTGGCAATATTAGGTACTGCAGCCATTTATTAATTTGATAACCCAGTTTCTAGGCTTGGGCTGTGTTGGCTGATTCTAACTATATATGATTAGAATGTATGGGTGATAAGAAGCAGGACTAATAATTTCTCCATGCTATATCACTTATAATAAGAACCATTACACATCACTGGTGAATTGCTGCCTGTCCAATGATAGAGAGGTTCTTTTGAAAATAATATATGAAAAGAAAACCTTCCTAAAGAGACTGGCTGAAGGCTAAAGATTACCTTAGCCAATGTTATGCTACAAGACCAGTTTGGCAGTCCTTTTATCTGAGAGAGCCATGGTGCCAGGCTATTGGAAAGCCACTGTCTTTCAGGTTTGGAATGTATAGCTGCAGACTGTCCATGTTGCTCAGTTGCAAAAATTAGAAAAATCCTCTAACTTCTTTAAGGCTTTGAGTATCCTGTGCTGATTGTAAATATATTAGTTATTTGTTGATCTAGTAATGTAAGTAATGAACGTGACCAAAATGTGTAGATTTTGTTTTCTCTAAATATTGTCAGTGTTAAATTGAATCTGTTACTTTATAAGGGGAATCTATCTGAATAGTAAGAAGAGATTTGTTAACTGAGCTTTTGGAGATGATTTTAAAAGAGGGCTTATACAAGCCATGACAGAAGATGATTTCCATTGGTAATGAAAATGTAGTGTGCACATCAGCAACGTTAGGAAAGAAAAAAACAATCATAATGAAGAATAACTTCGGAGAAAAAGCTGCAAAATATCCTCACCAAAAATAATGGAGTAAATTACTACCAAAAACTGTAATTCAGCAAGATAAGATTGACCACTAGATTTGTTTGATACAACCTACCTTATATGTATTTATATATAATAAACTGAATTATTTTTATGAAGACTTGTATTCCCAGATATGTTTGCTTTTTCCCCACAATTATTGTCACAGTCCTGAGAACTACTGACACCACTGTGAATGTAATTCCCCCAGAGACAGAGGGACAGGGAGTACTGTGGTGTACTGAGATTTTTTTGTTTGTTTTTGTTTTTACATGTGTGTGTGTGTGTGTGTGTGTGTGTGTGTGTGTGTGTGTGTGGATCCATGTGTCAAGATGAAGTTAGCAGAGCAGTTACTAAAAACCATTGTGGATGCAGCCAAAGGGATGGCTTCCATAGCCAAATCAATGGTTACCACAAACGCAGTACCAGCACTAAAACAACTAATCTAAGAAGAGGATTTCAAAGTGTATCTTCCCACCTTTGAGTGGTGTACTCGCCAGGATGGATGGATTCAAGGTGACTGAGACAGAATCCCTTCAGTCCAGCTATTTGGAGAACTGCTGAGAGTTATAATGGCCACAGAGGTGGCTAATCATAATGTTATGATAAAGTGAAAATGCTTTACTTGGCAGAACTGGTGCTGTCTCAGAGATACAAGCTCAAACGTATCATATCTGATATTTCTCACAATGAAATGGAAAGGTCAAAACTGTGCAACTTAAAGAAGTTTATTTATTTATGACTAGAGATAGGAGATCCACATCTTAAGAAACAAATATTGAAATGAGAGCAACTGACAAATTAAGAAATGTCTTTATCTACCAATTTAATAAAATAGGTGTGTTAAAATATGTCAGAATACAGCTTTAACAAATCTAGTAGAAGAACCTGTACAGTAAAATATTGCAACTTGAAAGTCTTACAAAATAAGCAGTAGAAGTGTCACTCCAGTCTAGAAATGCTTCACACTGTGCAGATTTAAAGTAACTAGCATAAAAGAAAATGAGGAAATACTAACAGAAATGGTGCATTCTAGGAAAAATAGGAAGGTTAAAATGCACCTCTTGTGTTGAATTTTAAACTTCATGGCCAAAACTGAAATCCCGAGGAGTGGGCAATTATAAGCAGCAAATGGATATTTTAGAGTGAGAATTGTAACAGTAAGACATTTCACAAGATAAAATGAGGGGGTATTAATACCTGCTTATAATTTTAAACCCATCCTCTCTGTGTATGACAGAAACCTTGCATAAGAGAAGTCAGAGAGCAAAAATGTAAAAATAAATTATTTGCAGAGGAAAAACAAACTGGGGAAGAGAAAGAAAGTTAGAGTGTGAATTTCAGCCACTAAATGGTAAAATAATCTTTTATACAGCCAGAATAATATTCCTGCTGAGCCCAAATACAGGAAATCTGTATGTATCTATTTATTTATTCATGTATTTGTTACATTTCATAATAGGTGGATGGACTGGTCAGCAGACCCTTTTAGCCATGACTCTGACCCACTGAGCTACAACTGTAGTAGCAAGGAAAGAGCAACTATCAAGATATTTATAGAGTTTCTGTCACCAAAGAAGCTGTACAAAATGCCATATGAACAAATGCCAAGTGTATGCAAATGTCAGCAAATACTGATATCAAGACAAATTGGCATTTGCAAGTAACACAGATGATGCAAGTATTAGGGCAGAATCTAACATGTGAATTTCATTTGCTATATGTCCAGAATAGGATGCACCAAAATGCTATTGGAGTGCAAAGTAATTGTACATATTAATACAAAAGACATTTAAAAATATAGTGTATGTAGACAGAAATGCATTTTATGAAAACTTATTTTCAATGCATATAATAAAGGTTATAGAGTAATAAAGATGTATTCAGTTGAGAAAACATATTTACTATATATGTTATATGAGAAAACATATTTACCATACATGCCATATGTGTTTGTTTACATTTCGATACCAGAAAACATAATTTTATAGGTGTTTGATGCAGAGACTTTAAGAGGTATGACATTCTTGCTTATGATTAATGTATGGTAAAGAGGCTACCCATTTTCTTTATAGTAAGAGTATGATGTTTCCTTAAACTGGCTCGCTTTTAATATCTTTTTAAAATTTTTAATATACTTTCCTGTATAGTTTCAGATGATATACAATTCCATATTGCTGGAGCTAACTTAGAAAAGACAGTGGTTTTGAAGGTGTGTCTTGTTAGGGGTATTGTATCATCATATTCATCTCCTAGGACCTAACTATGTTGTGTAAATTGCAATCTAGACATTTGTGGTGGGCAGTGTCCTAGTTTGAGACTTGGGAAAATTAAACAGGAAACTGGAAGGGTTGCCCTATCACTGACTAGTAGCCATTCATAGTGATCTAGAAGCTGGCACTGGTGAGTTTACTGAACTACCAGATGTACAAATCCACATGTTTTGTTGATTGCTGTTTGAAATTTTTGAATGTTATCCAGTGGAATGCTAATACAGGAAATTCATATTCCAGTTTTGAGTATTAATACATTTTTGGCAAAAGCTTTACAGATTGTAGGAGTTAGAAGGTATGATATTCTACAGAAGGGTATGATTTGGGCAATGGGTTTGCTAATGATGCTGTTGGTATGCTTTTTGAATGATAGTAAAAGGCCTAAGCGGAGTCCTAGACACTTTTCCTCATATACAGTTGCGACAGTTGTGCTCTTTACATTATTTATACAAAAGCAGGGATTTTAGGAAGATTTTTAGTTACTCCAGAGACCATGATACTGTATTTAAGTGTGTTAATGAGCACTTTATTTGTCCGAGTCTACTTTCACGCATTTGTGAAACTAGTTTGTGATTTTTGTTAACAGGAGTCAAGGTCTTGACTGGATTCTAATAAAAGTAGATTAGCACCATGCATGATATTGTTAAACTGCGCAAGGTCAGTGGTGAGGTTGTTAATAAAAGGATGTGCAAGGTCAGTGGTGAGGTTGTTAATAAAAGGATGCGCAAGGTCAGTGGTGAGGTTGTTAATAAAAGGATGTGCAAGGTCAGTGGTGAGGTTGTTAATAAAAGGAAAGAACAGCAGAGGCCCAAGGAGAGAGCATTGGAGAACTCACATATTCAAGACACCTTGGTTAGGCAAGCAAGAATGAGAGTATAGTCAGAATGATCTGTCTTGCTGATAGCTTTGCAGCCATCTTACGATGGGGTTCCCAAAAATTGAGCTTACTAAGTTCAGAAACTAAGAGGATGTGGTTTACCATTTCAAATGCCCATGTCAAATTTATAAGGAATCTGACAGTTGGGATTTACTCATTTTATTCAAAATAGTATTTGTGGCATTGTACAAGGCGATAATGGTGCTAAAGACATTTCTACAGCCTTGGTGGACTTTGCAAATTAGGCCACATTTATTTATGTGATTGGACATCTGTTTGTAGATCATTTTTTCAAACACTGTTATGAGTTGCAATTGATCTGAAGCCCATGTTGAGAATTGTTAGGAAAGGGGACTATGATGGCATGTTCTAAGGCATCATGGAAGGTGACTGGGAATTGTAAATGCATGTAAGGGGACCTGCTATGTGTGTGAATGTGGTGTGTGTGTGTGTGTGTGTGTGTGTGTGTGTGTGTGTGTGTGTGTGTGTGTGTGTGCGCAACTCTAAACAAAATGATAGAGATTCTATGCAATGTGATCACAAAGGAAGTTTACAAGAAAAATAAAACTAAAGAATACTGTATAGGTTGCCTTTTCTAGGAGAAGAGTGTGATATAGAGGCCCTAGTGCCTCAGTTGGTAGACTAGGAGCTATTGCCTTCTACCTGATAGGCTGACTTTGAGGATCGTCCAGAGTTAGCTGACATTTAAGGACATTTAAAAAGACACAGTGGGAATATGGTTCTTTGAGAAGAGGAAGGGAATATAGCTAGGTATATTCCTCTGCTTCCTCTCCCCTCCCCTAGCCACCCTGCATCATACCGTCTGATAATTGCATTTCTTCCTCTGCAGGCTGTAGTGGGTATTAGGTACCCACTAATATACATTATTTTATTTGCGTGGAGGCCATTTACTATGACCATCTATTTAAATTGCTTGCTCAATGCATTACATAATGTACCACACTAGGACCCAATCCAAGTCATTCTAATTTGTTTACTAACCTATTAAGCCCTATAAATAAATATAAATGTGCTTTCTCAAACTTTTTGAGGCAATGTTATAGCTACTGAGCCTAAGAAATTAATTAAATATGTGATCCACTATATCTGCTTGCCACTACAGTTGTTGTATAGCAGTTTTATTATTTTCACTCTGAGGTTGCCGTACCTCAAAGACTGATCAGTAACATATATGAAAGAAGAAGACAGGGAAGAATACAAACAGAAACAGAAAACAATAAGGAAGGAATCAGAAAAGCAACATAAACTAGTGAACGAACACAACATAAAATAGAGTACATTTTAAGCAACAGTTGACTAGGCAGCTACAGCCTTGAGCTGTAACAATTGAGCAATTTTGTTACAAGGAATCCTGCACTGAGAAAATGTATGTAGTCCTTAAATTTGTCTGGCATAAGCTTCTTGTCATGAATCGATGCTGCTTTGTTTAAAGTGTTATATTGCCTTCAAGATATTAAAACATTCTTTCTTTCACCAGTGATACCATAATACTGTCCTCTCTGAGGTGAAACCAAAAGATTAAAAATGTTTAGCTTCTGTCTTTTCCCCCACCCCCATGGGGACAAATCATATCTGCCTTCAGTCTTCAAGCATTTCTTGAAAAAGTCAGACCTTACTGTTAATCATTATCTTATTTAGAAAAAAATATTAGAATTATTATTTAAAAAAACACCAAAATAAGGTGATTGGAATCACTAGGGATCACTATTTCTCTTTTTATTAACTTCTTTAAAGACTTTGTTGCATCTGATGTTTTGAATAACCTAAGTCTATGAATAGGTTCTCTACAAATTCTAACTCTTGAATCTTTGTTTTTAAAACTGATCACTTTTTTGGTCATGTGATTCTCTGATAAAATTATTTAATGCCTGTTTTATCCAATTGACATTTGTATGCTGATGAATCTTCACTTTCACTGATAAGAGATAAAAGGACTTTATATTGTACAAAGTGTTGTCTTGAGTCATCCTGCAGTGTATTATTCTGGCTTTTTGTCTGGTTTACTACCACCACTTGGGAATAATCTGTGTTTTAATGTAATGTTATTATCAGTCCATCAGAGTTATATAGGAACAAGAGGACTCAGCACCTTTTCAGATGAGTCCACCCTTAAAAAATGCAACAGAGCAGTTAGGGCTTCCTGACTCCAAGCACAGCATCAAGGATTCTGCCCTGACATCAGAATAATGAATGCATGGTGTTTGTGGGGTCTTCCCATGCCTGGATCCAGTAACCAGTTTGTCTATGTTACATCGTAAAAGCATGCTGGTTGATTGGCTTCTATAAACTGCCTGAACATATTGCATTTATCCTTGGCCTTGATCTGGGTCATGAAAGAAAAAGGCTGTGGAAACGTTACAGCACATTGTGAACAAATAAGTACAAAAAGACCAACTGCCTTGTACAGCTTTATTTTTATAAGTTCCTTTCATCTGTAAAAAGATTGTGATCTGCTCCATAGTCCCGAAGAGGTATTGAGAGTGAATTATGTAAATCTCAAGTCCTTTCCTTTGTAATCACTGAGTGGAAATATTTCTGATGGCCTTGTCTTTACAGCATACTTTCCTTCTAATACACACACATATCCATTTTAGATGAATTCTTACCCACAGTTTGTTTTCTTATGCATCTGTAAAATGTTTTGCCCCTATTTTTAACTGGATGGGCAATCATTTTCTTTGTTTCTGCCTCTGCTTTTTGGATTGCCTCTTTTATGTCTTCATGATTTGGTTTGTATTGTTTTCTGCCTTCTTGCTTCACTGCTTCCCTCTTTGTCCCATCTGTATTTTTTATCTCTAAGCCTTTACAAAACTTCATGTTTTTATTCATTTGGATGTTTATATTCATTTCACACTAAGGACTGTATAGATCTTCTGGATTACCATTAAACATTTTAGCTATAGCATTTCTAAGGCATGCCTGGTTTATTAATGTTTGGCATCCTAACATAAACATGCAAATATCCCATATTTTCATAAGTAGGTTGTAATATCAATTAGTATTTTAATTAGTATACATCATAACAATGTAATGGTGATGTCCTTTTAAGTCAGACAGTTAAACTGCTTATATTTTCTTTAGCTGTGTAATTAATAGGCTGAGAACATTAAGAGACTTTGTGATGTTTGGGTGTAAATCCCTGGTCAAACTGCAATAAATTTGTGATCTACACTCAAAGTAAAATCTGTAATTGTTTTTATTTAGGGATGAAGTAGTGTGTCTGAAAAAATGGAGAAGGCTTTTGCTTATTCTTTTGCACACTGTTTAAAAATAAATAAGATTTGCAGCTTTATTAAAACTGTGTTCTTCTGAAAAGTACTTTATATAAGAAGTACAGATGATATCTAAACATGTGTGAAAGAGAAGATAATTATTTTGCTGTCTTTAGCTGCCGAGAATAAATTAAAGATGTATTTCTTGTTGGGGTAGCTATACTCAGTAGGTAATTTCTTCCTCTGATTCTGGAAGTCATTCCTTTTTTGTTCCTGTGGGGAGATTGTTAGCCAAAAGAAGAAAATACATTAAATAAAACAGGACAGAATTAGTTTCTCTAAAAGATTACTTGATGGAATGTTTGAAGAAAGCACCATTGATTGTGGTTCCTTGAGGGGGGAAATGTTTCGAAACAATGGTGGTAATTATATGGTTTCATTCTGGACCTATTACAAGACATACCCATTAAAGTAGAGTAGAGAAGATTCTGGTCATACCTTTTTCACATTTTTCTTCCCTAATGGCTGAACCTCGGGGCGGAAGATTCTTTCCATTGTATCTTTAGCAAGAAGCTTAAGACATGGTTCTCAAGACACAAGGAAAGGGAAGAAAGTCGACTGCGAAGGGTTTTCAGGATGAACACCTGACAAACTGAACAAGATTATAGTCATGAGAAACTATTAGACAAAATAGACACTTATCATGGCGGTCTTTATGGGGAATCTGTTTCCCACACTAGCATTTACCCTTCCTGGATGACATTAACCCCAAGGAGCACAAAACAAGACAAGAAAAAACAAAAACTCCAATGCTGTACTTATCTACAACTGCTAAGAAGTCAGCAAATAGGTGCATGTAGTCACTGATGAGATCAGACAGGAGTCCCCGTGGACTACGATGTTTGCAGATGACATTGTGATCTGTAGTGAGAGTAGGGAACAGGTGGAGGAGACCCTGGAGAGATGGAGATATGCTCTAGAGAGAAGAGGACTGAAGGTCAGCAGGACTAAGACAGAATATATGTGTGTAAATGAAAGGGAGGATAGACGAATGGTGAGGATGCAAGGAGTAGAGGTGGCGAAGGTGGATAAGTTTAAATACTTGGAGTCAGTAGTTCAGAGTAACGGTGAGTGTGGAAGAGAGGTGAAGAAGAGAGTACAGGCAGGATGGAGTGGGTGGAGAAGAGTGCCAGGAGTGATTTGTGACAGTCAAGCACCTGTAAGAGTGAAAGGGAAGGTCTATAAGAAGGTAGTGAGACCAGCTATGTTATATGGGTTGGAGACAGTGGCATTGACAAAAAGGCAGGAGTTTGAGCTGGATGTGGCAGAATTAAAGATGTTAAGATTTGCACTGGATGTGACAAGGGTGGACAGGTTTAGGAATAAGTATATTAGAGGGTCAGCCCAGGTTGGAAAGTTTGGAGACAAAGCCAGAGAGGCACGATTATGTTGATTTTGACATGTGCTGAGGAGGGATGCTGAGTATATTGGGAAAAAGATGTTAAGGATGAAGCTACCGGGTAACAAGAAAAGAGGAAGGCCTAAGATAAGGTTTATGGATATGGTGAGAGAGGACATGCAGGTGGTTGGTGTGACAGAGCAAGATGCAGAGGACAGGAAGAAATGGAAACAGGTGATCTGCTGTGGTGACCCCTAATGGGAGCAGCTGAAAGAAGATGATGATGAGTCACTGGAGAATGAAAATGCTTTCAACTGGCAGAAAACCAATGCAGGTTAACAGATCCACAGTGAAAAGATACATTCGGACTGGTTGCAAAGAGGTTCTGACTATGGTAGACCTGAATGTCACCTTTATGCCCTGGGTGACATTCGGCATACCTTTAAAGCAACAGCAGTCTTCGTTAGACTGGTCAAATGTCAGGCTTCCATTGCAGGTAAACCCATATCCAATATCACAGAAAAAGCAGGTGTTTGCCCCAAAACCAAAAAATAACCCCTGTAGAACTTGGAATCACCACAGAAGCACTAGAAATCCCAGGATAATTGGAGTCAAGCAGTCCTTCACAATAATGTCTTAAAAACATGGGTTTATTGAGATTGAGCTCTTTCGTCCACTCAAACGTGGACGTCATCAGAATCTGAATACACTCCATAACTTAATCATATAAATAGCCTATCCCAGCCAATGGGAAAAGACTAATTTATCAATGCCATCTTAAAGAAGTACTTTAAAACAGGCAAATATGTTATAGCATCTAAAAAGATAGTAAACAGTGCTAGAAAAAACTTGTACAACACCTCTAATATGTTAAAACCTAAAATAAGTGCAAAATAATAAAAAATATAATATGTCAATAAAACACCATATTTGTCTGTTTTAAAGTACTTCTTCTTTAAGATGGCATTGATAAATTAGTCTTTTCCCATTGGCTGGGATTGTTTTTTTATATGATTAAATTATGGAGTGTATTCAGATTCTGATGAAGTCCACATTTGAGTGGACGAACGCGCTCAATCTCTATAAACCTGTGTTTTTAAGACTTTATTGTGAAGGACTGCTTGATTCCAATTATTCTGGGATTTCTATTGCTTCTGTGGCATTTTTCCAGGTTCTACAGTGGTTATTTTTAGGGAATCCCATATGTTAAGAATACTGCAGCAGTGTAGGCAAGGACATTATGTTATGGTAAGACTTTACACAACTGTACTTTCCAGACCCTTTGTTTTACCTAAAGTTCTGTTTTTCATTGCTGTAATGTTCTAAAAAATAGCTAAGCATGCCTAATTTCATAGAACTATGTTGCAGCAACGTTCTTAACTATATACAAATATAAATAAGTAAACACACATACATACATATATATATATATATATATATATATATATATATATATATGGTTTACTATTGAAATGAATGCGGCACTCTCGTCGACTGTACTATAGCCGAACACGAAGTTGAAAATAGTAATGTCGACAAAAACAATCTAGACTGTGTTTTAACATGTCGAGGTAGGGGAGATGTTTGTAGTTCTGAATAATACTGAACACCTACATCGACCTATGTTAAAACCATTCCTAGATTGTTTTTTGGACATCGACATTACTATTTTCGAACTTCCGTGTTCGACTATAGTACAGTCGACGTAGTGCCGTTCGACATTTTAATAGTAAACCATATATATATATATATATATATATATATATATATATACACACACACACACACACACACACACACACACACACACACACACACACACACACACACACACACACACTGTCAAAGTCAAAGTACACTTTATTGTCATTTAGGACTACACAGATGCAGCCTTAATGAAATTCCGAGCATCATCTCACCAGAAAGTACATAGGAAGCAAGGATAACAAGAACAACAGTATAACATTTCAGTTTAAAAAGATATTCAAAACAGACCCAGAGAAGGATAAATAATAACAGTTAAAACACACAAGCCCCCCCAGACAGTCATAAAAAGAATACCGTACATAGCAGCATGACAGTGTCAGATTGCACATGTTAGGATTGTCCCCCTTTCTTCATCTGCATCAGACAAACAGCAGGCAATTGCACATGAATAAAAAATATAATATGTCAATAAAACACCATATTTGTCTGTTTTTAAAGTACTTCTTCTTTAAGATGGCATTGATAAATTAGTCTTTTCCCATTGGCATGGATAGTTTTTTTATATGATTAAATTATGGAGTGTATTCAGATTCTGATGAAGTCCATGTTTGAGTGGACGAACGCGCTCAATCTCTATAAACCTGTGTTTTTAGGTTCATAGGTTCATAGTTTCATAGGTTGGTACTAGGCTATCAGCCCTAGGGCCTATACAAGCCTAGCCATAACAATTCCCTGGCTATTTCTTCCCACATTATTTACTTTCCTGGACCCCTGTCTAGCAGGGCGACTGACGTGATCCCTGGGGTGAATTTCCTTTCTCCCATCCAATCGTCAAGGTTCCTCTTGAAGAGGTCCAAAGAGGCACTCTGCTTGACATGTATGGGCAATCTATTCCAGAGTCTGGGGAGTCTCTGGTTCAGGAACCTATCCCTCAGCATGTTTTGTTTATTGTGATGACAAGGTTTAGATCCCTGGAGCGTGTAGCTCTGAGGGATTGGGATTTCTTTAAGTGTAGCATGTCCAACAGCTCTGGGTTTGACATGGCCTTGTATGTTAAGCAGAGATCGCCTCTGAGTAGGCGATATGCAACAGAGTATAGCTGGAGTTTTTTAAGGTGGTCAGCGTAGGGGCATCTGCTTTAGGCCTGTGATTCTTTTATTGAGGTATTTCTGAGGCCTTTCCAGTTGTTGCAGATGTCTTGAGAGGTACATACCAAATGGGGCGTTGTATTCTATAATGGGTCTAATGAGGGATGAGTACAGTGGGACAATGACCTCCTTTTTTCTGGATGAAAAGCCCTTCGTGATGAGGTGTGCCACATAGAAGGATTTCCTGAGTGTTGTGGCGATGTGGTTATCAGAGGTGAGACCACTGTCCACCTGTGTCCCTAAGTCTCTTATCACACTTTCTGTGTTTAGTGTACTGCCACCTATATGGTAATTCATGGATATATGTTTTTTCCCAAAGGGATAACAATACATTTCTTGGCATTGAGCTTGAGCCCATGGCTCTGGCACCAAGCATCTGTTTCTGTAAGGCCCTTTTGTAGAGTATCCACATCATTTGGGGATTCAATAATGGCTCCCAGTTTGCAGTCATCTGCAAACTTTGTGCTCAGAGTCCCTTAGTGTTGACCTGTACTTCAGAGAAGTAGATGCCAAACAAGAGCTGACCCCAGGACTGAACCCTGAGGTACTCCACTTGTCACTTGTCTGGAGCTGGATTTGGAGTCGGCTACTTTTACAGTGTGGGTTCTATCAGTAAGCCATTTAGCAACCCATTGGGTGACATAGGGATTAATGCCCAACTTAGTAAGTTTATCTATGATTCCAGAGTGGGGGATGGTATCAAAGGCCTTGGCAAGGTCTAGATAGGCTGTGTGGACCATCTTACCCTTGTCCATGGCTCTGGAGACTGATTCAAAGAAGTTAATCAGGTTCAGGAGACCAGATCGTCCCTTCACAAACCCAAACTGGGTGGGGTCCAGTGTTTGAAGGTTGCCAATGTCTTTGTTTATACGTTCCATGATAATACGCTCCATGGCCTTGCAGATAAGGCTTGTCAGACTGATGGGGGCGGTAGTTTCCGGGATCCAAGGTGGAGCCCCCCTTGTGGAGTGGGATAACTGTAGCTGTGCGCCACTCAGTGGGAATGAAACCTGAGGTGAGGCTATGATTAAACATGACACTTAGGTGAGGTGCCAGTTCATATTGTAGTTCATGCAGTCATCTGGTCCCATGGATGCTGTATTCTTAGCTTTGGAGAGTGCATTTTTTACCTGTGTGGCCGTTATTACTGGAATTTGGCAATCTTCGGTATTGAGATGGGCCATTTAGGGGTGAGAGGGGGTGAAGTTGGCATTGAATCGATCTGCCAGGATATTGGCAATATCCTTTGGATCAGTATATTTAATGCCATTCTGTTTTAGCTCAGAGCAGATCTGAGCATTGCCATTTAGATTCTTGACATAGTTATAGAATGCTTTGTGGTTGTCTTTGGAATCTTTGGCAATTTTATTTTAAGTAACTAGCTTTGGAGGATTTTCTGAAGCATCTCAGTTTCTTACTGAGGCTAGTAAGGGAGTTTTTTGCATCCTGGGATTTTCCTCTTTTCTGCAAAAGTTTCTTCCTTTTGTTGTAAAGTTTGTTTATGGCAGGGGACCACCAGATTGGCTTCCTTTTTTTGGATGAGAGCATTTTGGTTCTATTTGGGATGGCACGATTCATGCATGAGTGGATGTGCTCGTACAGTGCCTTAGTGTAGGATTCAGCAGTTGAACTTTCAGTTCCGTCTGCATGGGTGTTATGAAGTTTGTCACTTCTGACTTGAGTAGCATGAAGTTGGCTTTGGAGAAGTTTTTATGGTGGTTTCTTTACTGGGGGTGGGGGGGTGATGTGGATGTTAGGGGTGATTAGCTTATGGTCAGACCTGACTAACAGGGGGGTGACCATAGGTATGGAGCATTGATTTCGCATGTTGGTAATGACCAGGTCTAGGATATTGGAGCCCCTGGTGGGATATGGATTAGTTGATCAGGGCATTGAAATTTATGAATTCCAAGAACCGTTGCAAAGGTGTTGGGACATGGTAGTTTTCCAAGTTAATGGCAGGGTAGTTAAAATCACCCAGTATTAGGGTGTTTGGTTCTATCTTAATATTTTCCAGTATGTTTAGAAAGGTGTAGTGAGAATCTTGGGGTATGGTGGGGATCTGTAGCAAGCTACAATTTGGATTGCAGTCTTACCTAGTGTTAGTTGCACTTGGAGAATTTCAGACACATTGTGTTGGCCAACTAGCCTGGTGGTGTGAATATCCTTGGTGAATATTGACACTCCCTCCACCTTTAGTGTTTCGGTCCTGGTTTGGTGGCGAAAAGTGTGGTAAGAGTTGTAACCTGGTATTGCAGGGGTGCTCTCTGGAGCCTTGAACCAGGTCTCAGTTACTGCACAGATATCGATGTTCTCCATTTTAGGAGTGCCTCGAGAGTGCATTTTGAGGTTTAGACTTCTAGCATTGAGTAGCATTACCTTCAGATTTTGCATGCTTGTACCTGTTACGGTGGTGGTTTTGTCCTTTGAAGTTTGCCTAAATAGGCACTATAGGGGTGGCAAGAGCCTTAGCCAGTAACCTGTATCCCAGGGGTGACAGGTGCAGACCATCTCTGGCAAAGCATCGTGGTCTGTCAATCATGTCATCCCAGGCAGACAGATACTGGATCCCTTTGAATGACACCATAAGCTTAGCCAATTGTTGAAGTCAATCATTTTATCCTTATATTGTGGTATCATTCTGAAGGCAGGATGCTACTCAGGGCTAGGGTCATACCTGCCTGGGCCACATGATCCGAGAGCTCTTCCATGTCTCTTTTCATGTAGTCCAGGGAGGTACATCTCAAGTCATTCACTCCAACATGGACAATGACAGAGTCATATTTGTACTTGTTGCGGAGTGACTTGAGTGCATGCGTTATGTGGCGGATCCTGGCACCCGACAGGCAGCTGACTGTAATTTTCTCCTTATTCAACCTGGTGAGAGGGACATCAGTGTGCGGACTATAGAGTCACCTATGACTAAAGTGTTAGGTACATTGTCTTGCCTTAGGGGCTGTTGCTGGGTGGCACACTGGTGTTGTGAACTATGTAACACATTGGTTGTGATTGGTGTTTGTTTGCGTTTCAGCTTCAGAGGTCTTTGTTGCTTGGGCAGGTTACAGTTAAGGGCCTCTGCATATGTGGATTTAGTGTTGCTATATGTGGGTGTTGGTGGTGCGGGTTTAGAAGGGCTATGTGTTGCTTGAGATGTAGTGTGGGTGTTAACCTTCTCCTCTTGACTGTTTAGCACAATCTTGGGTGGAGAGAGCTTTGCTTCCATTTTGGCTATGTAATTGCATCTCACAGGTTGTAGTGTTGGGTGGTAGGAGGAGAGGGTTGTCTGTGTACATGAGGCAATTGATGCATTGCCCCAGTATGCCCAGATTCACCAGGTGGACAGGAGAAATCACAAGAAGCTAACCCTTGGACATGCTTGGTTTGGGGCTTTTTTTTCTTTGTAAAGTATAGGAGCTGTTTCCTTAGCAAGGTACTTTGCAATTATAGGCTGTTTAGTGCCTACTATTAATTTCTACTTGTTAACAAGGAGAGTTCAGTGTTTGTATGAGTTTAAGGCTTCCTAGTGCTTTCCAGCAGGTATTAGAGAAAGTGCTAGTCACAGGGATGCTTAAAGGTAAGATTGAAAAGAATGCACTCTGCAGTGTGCACTAGAGAAGTTAGATGTGAAAGTAGGTAACTTGAGTTTTACCTGTTTAAAAAGTTAAGGTTTAGTGGAGAGTTACTATTTTAAAAACTTTTGTATTTTGGTACTATGAAATACTGTAGGATGGCCAATAAATTTAAATAATTGAAGGGGTGGGATTTCAAAAATGATGATTTTGTGATTACTCACATAAGCCAGTGAAAGTAGAGAGAAATGAGATATATGGTCAGATTAACATAAGAGGCGGGCAACTAGAAAGACAGTGGTATTTGGGCGGGAAAAAGTCTGCCTGACTCAGAACAGAGAGAGCTGTGGTCTCTTTTGAAGTTTTAATATGCTGTTACACAAAGTAAAGAAAACAAACTACAGTATTCAAAATATAGAAAGGCAATACAGTAATACAAAAAATAACAGCAAACTAACCTTTCCTTCACAGCAAAGTGTAGCAGAGTCTGGATGAGCCTTTCTGGTAAAGCTCTGAAATGTTTTAGTTTACTCCTTAAATAAAAATTTTAGTTCCTAGCTCCACCCCCTCTGTTAACAAGTGATTAATCTTAAGTGACCTTAAGACTTTTATTTTTATTTTTATTTTAAGACTTTATTGTGAAGGACTGCTTGACTCCAATTATTCTGGGATTTCTAGTGCTTCTGTGGCATTTTTCCAGGTTCTACAGTGGTTATTTTTAGGGAATCCCATATGTTAAGAATACTGCAGCAGTGAAGGCAAGGACATTATGTTATGGTAAGACTTTACACAACTGTACTTTCCAGACCCTTTTTTTTACCTAAAGTTCTGTTTTTCATTGCTGTAATGTTCTAAAAAAATAGCTAAGCATGCCTAATTTCATAGAACTATGTTGCAGCAATGTTCTTAACTATATACAAATATAAATAAGTAAACACACATACATATATATATATATATATATATATATATATATGGTTTACAATTGAAATGTCGAACGGCACTACGTCGACTGTACTATAGTCGAACACGGAAGTTCAAAAATAGTAATGTCGACGACAAAAAAACAGTCTAGGACTGTGTTTTAACATGTGTCGAGGTAGGGGAGATGTTTGTAGTTCTGAATAATACTGAACACCTACCTCGACCCATGTTAAAACCATTCCTAGATTGTTTATTTGACGTCGACATTACTATTTTCGAACTTCCGTGTTTGACTATAGTACAGTCGACGTAGCGCCGTTCGACATTTTAATAGTAAACCATATATATATATATATATATATATATATATATATATATACACACACACACACACACACACACACACACACACACACACACACACACACACACTGTCAAAGTCAAAGTAAACTTTATTGTCATGTAGGACTACACAGATGCAGCCTTAATGAAATTCCGAGCATCATCTCACCAGAGAGTACATAGGAAGCAAGGATAACAAGAACAGCAGGATAACATTTCAGTTTAAAAAGATATTCAAAACAGACCCAGAGAAGGATAAATAATAACAGTTAAAACACACAAGCCCCCCCAGACAGTCATAAAAAGAATACCGTACATAGCAGCATGACAGTGTCGGATTGCACATGTTATGATTGTCCCCCTTTCTTCATCTGCATCAGACAAACAGCAGGCAATTGCACATGAATAAGAAAATATAATGCTACATCAAAGAATATAAAAAGATATTGCACACTTTTCAGTTGAGCAATGCATTGTAAATGATTACTAATTAAATAATTGGTGTCTGGTATCAGAATTTATAAGTCTCAACACTGTTGGGTAGAAGCTGTTTAAGTATCTGGTAGTCCTGCAGCGGATACTCTGATATCTCTTATCCAAAGACAGTTGTGTAAACTAGATGTGTGCAGGGTGAGAGGGGTCACAAATTATTTTGGATGCACATTTAGTGCTTCTTGCTGCAAAGAAATCCTGGCTTGATGATATGTTTGTGCCCATGATTTTTTTGGCAAGTCGCACAACTCTCTGTAGCTTCTTTCTTTCTGTTATTGTGCTGTTCCCAAACCAAACTGTGAAGCTACAAGCAGTGGCGGCTGGTGACTTCAAATTAAAGGAGGGCTGCAGGAATCAGCTGAATAGGTGGGGTCAATGGGAAGGGGTGTGGTCAACTAGAAAGGGGTGGAGCTATGCTCAAAACCACAACAACTGGAACTTTAATTAAATATGCTGCCCTGGGTGCCAAACAGTCATTACGAGAGTCCAATCAAGACAAAATTAAGTGTAGAAGAAAAAAATATTTCAATGCATTGGCTACATGACAACGTACTTAATATCCAGATGGAAACAGGTTGTGAGGCATGAAAAAATAAATTACTTTTTAAATACATTACTAGAATGCCAGTCAAAATCAAGTATAAAAAAACAAGCAGCACTCAACTCAAACCACTACTCCTTGCACTGCAGTTCTAATTATAATTTATATTCAGCTTTATAAAATTACCAAGTAACATGCTGAAAGTAGCAATCTCTGTGATACCCCACTTGTAAAAATGTTTCTTATCCAAAAAAGACCTGCTGCCTGACACAACTATCTACTTGTTTCATGGGGAAGACATGATCAAAGTAAAAAATGAACAGCAAACAAGAAACAAGCTCAAGATAAATTTCTTAAAGGATTCCTGCACAAGTTATGGACCACACATGATAGATTGGCATTCTGTTTAGTTTACGGGTAAAGCCTGCAAAGATGACTGCAAGTCTCCAACAAATGTAATGAGCTTCTGAAAATACTGTAATCCTGTCCTTTTTTTATAAATACTGTCTTATGCATTTCAATACCCAAGGCTTATACATTATCTAGTTGTGTAAATATTCTCTGCATGGCAACAACAAAAAGGCTTTCAATGCTGGTAATTCTTTAACAGTATGTTTATTAAAGCTTACTTGCATCTTACAATCTCCGACAAGCTTACCTGATGGTCATTAAATCATTGCTACTTAAACAGAGCAACAGGGCACTGTGACAGCATGCATTTCCTGAATAATAAGTAGCATAAATCAACATTATAAAAATATGACAGAAAACCAGAACATTCTGCAAAATCAAGGACAGATGAAAAGCCTTGTACTTGTGGTCTACCTTGGATGGGGGAATACTCTGCACACTTACACTGCATAACTGCTCCTTGCCTTCCTTGGACACATCCAGAGCCACTACAATGGGGAGTGGGGTGCAACAAGTATGTCACAATTTGAAATGTCTCTGGCTGATGGTGATAGCTCTGACACTCATACCTCTCAACTTCAGAGCAAGAAATCTGGACAAAGCCATACATAGAACTAGAAGTGGGACACAGGCCCAAAAATAAGGACAATTTTTAAATATTGCTCTTATTAACTTAGATAATAGAACAGTAGTAGGTCTTGCATTAGTACGAATTTTCTGAAGGGTATGAAATCTGAAACTCAAATGTCTGCCATTGTTTTCTAACTTCCGTCTTTAATGACTTGCCACTAATTTGCCAGAAAACCACAATTTTATGACAAACAGACCAAAAATGTGATGCAAAAATATAAAGTTGCCACACAATACATCTGGGAACCTGTCAAAAAAGGGACACCTTTTTAATATTAACATTGTTAACTTGAGCAGCTAACAAAATAAGAGCATCTACATGCATTTCTGAAATAAAAGTAATCTATAACTCTGATCATTACAGCTATATATAATTGTAAACCCTCCACGTTTTCTTCCAAAATTGCCATATTGAGGAGGGATTATTAGGGGAGAGCAACATTTTGAGCCAAAATTGGGGACACTAGAGAGGTTTGGATATTCCTAATTCTACAAAGCGATTTGCACATACCGCTCAACCTCTTAATGCAGGAAATCTGGACAAGGCCAAATATATTGGGGGAATATACAAACTCTACTAAAAATTGCTCTTGTATAAACTTAAGACAGTTGATAGAATAACAGGTCTTGCATTAGCATGCATTTTTCTGAAGGTTATGACGTCTGAAACTCAATGTCTGTCATTTAGTGACTTCATTCCTAAATGATTTGCTAGAAAACCACAAATTTTATGAGGAACAAACCAAAAATAAGAAGCAAATATCTATTCATTCTGAAAAAATAAGGACAACTGAGAGGTATAGTTCAACCGGGGCTGTCTGAGTTTGCTACCCCCTCTCACAAAATCATGGTCAAACGGAGCCTCCCCCCTGCAGGCATCCCAATGTCCCATTCCTTGGTTATATTGCCCCATTTACCATAGACACTGTAATGTGCATACTGCTTTACTTCTGCGATGACTTAGATTTCATTTGAAAGTTTTATTTTACAGCACAAACCCTAATAGATATCTGTTAAACAAAGCAATGCAGTCTCACAATGAAAATAGACAGCATTAAAACTTCTCTGCCCTTGAAACTCACATGCATTGAAACAGCATTGAAACCCACATTCAAAAAAAAATACATTTGCCAGAGGCAGATAAAAAATAACTTTGGGCTGTTTTCAAAATCATAGGCCCCTTGAACATGAAACATACACATGCTCTTTGATACACCTTCCTGACTGTATTACATTATATTCCTTGTACAATACAGTACAGTTGTTAGAGAGCATCTTAAATTTATTGTTTTGAACATTTTTCCAGTAAACAATGAAACAAAATGCATGCACCAATGAAAAAACTGCCCAGTTCAGAACATTACCATCATAAAAAGTATACTCAACCTTCTATAGTCCACCAGTATCAGTAAATATGCACAATCTCTGAAGTAGTACAATCCATATTAAAGAAATATGCAACTAATTAAGAGGTTGCTGCTGGCAAACAACTTTATATGTCATTGTTTCATCTACAAATAAAGTGCCTGTTGCCCTTGAAGACTAAATTGCCTATGTTGCATGCATTAAAAAAAATGATAAGCTAGTAATACTGCAATAGGGAATGGATGGCAAACTGATAACAGGTTCATAGTTACTAGGTATCTTTGCCAAAAAGGACTGCAGTATCCACCCCCTTTACAACACAGTACAGTATCAGCAATGCATCTACCTACTGTGGGAGTAGAACCCACAGCCTTCTGCATCAAAAGTAAGTACACTATCTGTTGTGCTATTAACAATGCAAGCAGACTTAGCATAAGCAGCACTAAACTTTTGTTCCCCTGCAGCTCTCAGCTCCTTGTAAAATCTACTCGACACTCATCTGTATCTCTGAACTTTGCAGCACAAGAAATCTGGAAAAAGCCAAAATTTATTGGGGACAAACGGCCAAAAACCAGGCACACATTTTAAACATTGCTTGTATAATGTTGGAAAGTTGCTAGAATAAAATGCTGTGTTACCACCATACATTTCACTGCCACGTCTTGAACCCAGGGGACTCTGTGCAAAACAGTCAGAGAAACATACCACTATGCCAAATCATCTGAAACAGAGGAAGACAGACTTAAATGGCTATCATTTAGTGAATTCAGTTCTCACCATAGTTGTCAACCTCTTAGCAAAAAAACACATGACAAAAGCCAATAATGTGGTAATACAGCTGCCAAACATATTCAGTGAATTCAGTTCTCACCATAGCTCTAAACCTCTTAGCAAAAAATATGTGGACAAAGCCAGTAATGGGGGAATACAGTCCCAAAAATATGGGCAAATTTCAAATATCCATGTTATAAACTTAGACAATTGCTAGAATAAAAGGTTTTGTGTTACCATGTACTTTCTGAAGAATATGAAGTCTGAAATTCAAATGCCTGTTATTTTTAAACATTTGTTAACCAGGAAACTAGTCTGACTTGGAACAAAACAAAGCCAATTTTCAGCAGAGCAGGGAGAAATACTCCAGACACATCTTTGCAAGGGATGGGAGGACATGCAGGTTCCACACAGAAGGCACCCTAGCCAAGAATCAAACCAGAGAACCTGTAGCTGTCAGGCAACAATGCTACCAGTGCACCACTGCACTACAAACCTTTGCAAGGAAAAATGAAGATACAGAAACCACAGATTTTATGAGGAACAGAACAAATATGAGGCAAAAATCTGCAATTTTTTACAAATAGTGGTGGGTAGGGAATTCAGGTCCTTGCCACCTGCATCCAAGGTGCAGGTCACCACTATGTGTTAACAGGGGCATTTTACACACACACACACACACACACACACACACACACACACACACACACACACACACACACACACACTGCAAGAGCTTAAAACTTACCTCTTTCCTGATTGAAGCAGCAAACCTCCACACACAAGGTCCGACTCCATTGTCCGGAAGCAGCAAACCTCAAAACCCGGGCTCGACTTCAATGCTTCCCTGCAAGAGCTAACTTACCTCTCTCCTGATTGGTTCTCACCTCTCTCCTGATTGGTCCTGCCTGCAGATCAAGCAGTCCAGAGCTCCTCTGTTGTGTGCGGTCATCTACCGCACAGATTCCTGTGCATCTGCGGGGAAGTCTGAGTGCGCATGCGCGGAAAACTCCTGTACTCATAAAAAATAAATTTTTTTGTTTAATTTTATGTTTCACAGTTATTATTTCTTTTGTTTCTAGGTGGGAGGGCTGCAGTCCTGCAGTCCAATAGCATGCGCCACCCCTGGCTACAAGTGAGAATGTTCTCAACTTCTCTGTAGAATGTGGTGAGAACAATAGGTGGGAGCTTTGCTTTTTCAAGCCTTCTGACAAAGTGGAGACATTGGTGTGCTTTTTAGACAACCTGTTCAGTGTTCACAGTCCAAGAGAGATCCTCGGAAATGTGCACCTCCAAAAACTTTGTAGATTTGACCTTTCTGCCTCTTCACCATTTATCATGAGTGGCAGAGCGTACTGTACTGTGTAAATCTATCTCTGTGTGTGTGTGTGTGTGTGTGTGTGTATATATATATATATATATATATATATATATATATATATATATATATATATACAATGTATATTATATATAAAATGTATATATATATATATATATATATGTATATATATATATATATATAAGTGTGTGTGTGCATGTGTATATATATACGTGCATATACATATGCATATTGATGTATATAATATATACAATTATGTTCTATGTGATCATTTGCTACAAATTTAGCCGATTTGTGCACAGGCTTAGTTTAATTTGTGCATAAAACAGTAAGTCTGCAGTTTCTGTTCTTGAAAAGCATTAGAAAGTGGTCATAAACCATTGGCTTGTCACAATAAGCCTTTCTCAATGTTTCAAATAAAAAAAAATGTGATTGAAGTATAAAAGATGTGCAGTGGATTTTACTGCTCGTATATGTAGGGAAAACATATTAAAAGACATTATAGAAATAAAAATATTATTATTAAGTCAAACAGTGCTATGACTTCTATAATGAACCAATTCTAGCAAGTGTGGTTTGTTCAAGTTCATTTCTTGTATCATAAATGCAAGTTTGTTATCAGAATACATTTTCGAGTAATATTGGTTGAGTCTTCATTATCTGACTGTCATTTCAGTGAACAAAGTTAGAGATGGAAAGTATTATGTATTTTATTTTAGCAGGAAATTTTTTTTATTTGATCTATTAGAATGAATTGCCAATGACTGAAGTAATTTTCTCAAACTTAAATGATTTATTGTATGTTGTACCAGATTAAATAAGGTTACTGCTGGGTACATAGATTATACCATTCACAGGTGTAATAATGATAACACAGATTTATTGTGAAGTAAGGGTCCAGATAACCTGAAACAACATATAATCAGAAAAAAAAATTGAAAAGAATGTAAATATCTTGCACAGAATTGAAAGATATGAAGAGAGCCACACACAGTTTTATTTGTTCCAATCAGTTGTCAGAAATAAATAAATAAATAAAAATCATACTTAGTAGCATCATCAAAACTGTTTGTGCACCACACTTTCAATAGGTTATGTGGTCTTCAAATCATACTGATTCCAGGTGAATCACTTGCAGTTTATAAAAACAATGCTTTATGAACCTGTTCTATAGGAACACATGTTTAGAGACAACAGTAATAAAATTGCGGTTATGAATATGTGGTCATGCTTTCACCAAACGATGGCAATCACCAGGTATACTTGCTTTCTCCTCATGTTGCAGTTACTGCTTTGAACTTGTCTCCCTCCTCTTTCATGTTTTTTTTTATATATAAGTATTTGCATGCTAATATGTTGATTTCATATTGATTAGTCTTTGCTGTGAAAGTGGGTATTTGTTAATTACGTAAAATTAAATCAGAAAGATAAGAGGACAAGCAAGTTGTTGGTCTTTTCCCAGTTAGGGGTCACCACAGCAGAACTTCAGTCTGCTAATGAGTGGCAGTAGATTTTTTTTTTTTTATGACAACGAGTTGCCAGCCCAATGCCCACCCTTCAGCAAAGGCACTCCCATTCACGCATGTATTTTGGAGGCCACTTGACCATGGGGAGGACATGCAGACTCCACACAGAAGGCACTCCAGCTGAGAATCAAACAGGAGAACCTCTTGCTGTGAGGCAACAATGCTACCGCTGTACCACCACGGTTTCATAGGAGGACAAGCAAGTAAACCATTTAAAAATTTAACATTTTTATTCCCTTTAAATAGGCAATGATTTTGTTTATTTTCCCATAAGGATGAAAATACGGGAAAAGTAATTAGTGGTTACTTATTAAAAGATAGATGTTTGGAACTGATTCTTCCTTTGAAGCAATGTTATTTGACAAAGAAAATGGTTATGAAAAATATATAATAATCACCTTTTTTGGATGGTGGGGATATTAATCTTTTTTTTTTAAGAAGACTAATATTATTTGCAGTAGTGGTTTTACAAGTCAAGCATTTCTCCTTCAGGAACTATTTTCTATGGTTTGATTTATGTCTTTTTACTTTATACTGTTAAATCACTTCAGAATTATTGGAAATATGGGGATTTCCAAAATGTCTGCACACTGATCAACAGCTCAATTTCAGCTGTCCCAATATAAAACAAGAAACTGAGAAATAAGAGCCAAAAACTCTGGACATTTTAGTAAACTCAGTTACTGGCTTGTAAGTACACTACCTCAATGCCAGCAAAGAAGAAACTTAGAGAGCCTGAAAGAAAATCAGCTAGAAAAGTTGAAGAGAAAACACTGACTGGGAAGAATCCTGCAGCTGTTGAGGCTGTTCAGCAAAAGGCAGTTCAAGCTCCAGCTTTGGTGCAAAACATATAACTTGCAGTAATCCAGAGGGAAAAATAAATCAAATATGCTCAGGGCTGATTAAAATAAATGAAACATTGAAGGAGTGGATCAGCTGAAATAGAAGCTCTAAGCAACTATTCAGATGAATTGAGAAATTGGCAAAAATCAGAGGTTGAAATGAAGAAATGGCTGGCTGAGTATGAGATTGCTCAAGAAGAGCTGTTTCAAAAAATGGTAGAGTTGGACGACAAAGCATGCAGGAAAAAAACTGAGATTTTCTGCTGTGACTGAGAAACTGAAAGGAACATACTGCATTAGTTTTATGAAAGCACAAATAAGCAACTGTACTCATATTCCAAAGCAGGATATAGTAATGGAAGGGCAACATCATGTGCATGTTCCAAGCCTGGCCATGAGAAAGCAACCAAGACCAGTATAAGTAAAGATGTAATCGTACCAGCAGAAAGAGTTAATCCTGACATGTTCCAAACCTGGCCATGAGAAAGCAACCACGACCAGTATTAGTAAAGATGTAATCATACCAGCAGAAAGAGATAATCCTGATATGCTCCAAACCTGGTCATGAGAAAGCAACCAAGACCAGTATAAGTAAAGATGTAATTGTACCAGCAGAAATAGTTAATCCGGACATGTTCCAAGCCTGGCCATGAGAAAGCAACCAAGGCAAGTAAAAGTAAAGATGTAATCGTACCAGCAGAAAGAGTTAATCCTGACATGCTCCAATCCTGGCCATTAGAAAGCAACCAAGACCAGTATAAATAAAGATATAATCATACCACCAGAAATAGTTAATCCTGACATGTCCCAAACCTGACAATGATAAAGCAACCAAGACCAGTATTAGTAAAGATTAATCATACCAGCAGAAATTGTTAATTCTGACAAACCTGTGGCAAAAGGGCAAAGTATAAAAAAATGGAGAAATTACAGTGTTTGTAGAAAATGATTATTGACTGGATGCCAGGCAGAAAAGAAGCAAATTTATCCCAGCAATCAGGGAATGTCAAAAGGCATGAGTGAGATTCAAGCTACTGTACCCAGCTGTCTTCAGAATATTTTTTTCCTGGTAGAGTAAAGTTATTTTTTGATGTAGAACAGACTAAGGAGGAAATATAAACATTTGTCCTGCAAAAAGTGAGCCATCAAACAGATAATAATTATTCAGATAATAAAGCTTATTGAGAGACTTTCTCAGTGAAACATACCCAGTATTCCAAAGGAAAATGCTTAAGAGATACAAAAATGCAAAGAAGCTGACTAGAAGAACTAGAAATATCTTGGACATGAATCAGAGTCTGTGGTTCGGAGATGGAAATTAACAGTAAGAAGACCAGCAGCAGTGAAATTAGAGAACAAATATGAGACTAAATGCATCAATAGTATTTGTGAAATATGGCTTTACAATTAAAAATGGAAGGATTGAACTTCTGCTGACTTTGTTAAATTTGTGGGGGAATGAAATGGATATGCCTCACTTTGTCTGATTAATGTTTAGAAGGATACTGATGGAAAGGGGGAAAGAAAGGAAAAAAAGAAAAGTAACTGTAAGTAAAACAATGTTTGTTCTTAACAGTATTTGTATAAAACATTTCATGATATAAGTTGCATTTTATATATTGAAGCATTTTCAGTTATTATTGTATGTAATACCTACAGTAAACAAGTGCCTTTTTTCTTCTTTTTAAGTTTTTAAGAAATGTAGGCATTACAATGTAAGTAGAGAAGAAAGACTTGACATGAACAGACATCAATAAGTGTGGTAGGAGAGCACACTATAACTTATGTCTTAGCATGGATAATCTTAATGCTAGGTTTAAGTTATACCTATGTGTTTGCAGCTGTCAATTCAGAATATTTTTCCTATCAGGAGAGTTAAACTTCATTATTTAAAGATGTACATATTTTTCTTTGGTTGATTTAAGTTAATAGGTTATGGGACTGTCCTGCGGAGGGGGTATTTGTTTTTGGTTCAGGGTTTTCATTAAAACAAAAAGTCTAGTAAAATATAAAATAAGTTCAAATAGAAATAGCAAGAGACAACTGCACAAGAGCTCAAGCTGCTAAACATTAGTGGGTGCATGTAACACCAAAGCTGGTAATAAACATTTAAAAAAAGATGTCATATATAATATGTGGGGATAATAACTTTTTATCATAATGGCTACACTAAACATATTATTTTGGAATGTGAATGGAATCACAGGTATAAAAAAGGTAAGAGAACTGGATTATATTAAGAAATGCAGAGTATAAACTGTAATGCTACCGAAGACACATATGGAAAGAAGTGAGCTTGTGAATTTGATAAAGGATTTCATGAAGTATATTCAACAGAATGTCATGGACAAAGAAAGAGGGGAGTATTTATACTAATTGCTAGAGACACTCCAATAGTGACAGAAGAGGGGAAAAAGGATAGTAAACATAGATTTGTGGTAGAAAGGGGGTAGGATTATGCTGTCATATATTTATATTCCACATAAAACTGCTATTATGAAGAATAAGAAAATGTTAGGGAGAAATAATCAGCTTTCAGCAGGGAATATTACTAATAGGTGGGGATTAGGACTTGATTTGCAACAGTGAGGATGTATCAGGGGGACCTTGAAGGGAAAATATAGCAAAGAGGGTAGATTTCCTTACAAATTTCTGAGAATATTTGGTATGGAAAATGTGAATTCAGTAGTAAGAACTTGGAGAGAATTTACATATTTTTCCCCAGGGTACAATAACTGGGCTAGTCTACATAGAAAGTATATTTTACAAGAACATCTGATAACTATTTCTGATCATGGGCCAATACAACTAAGATAAATCTACAGTGTAATGAAGTAAAAATGATACACAGGCACTTCCTCAGCAACCTGTTAAAAAGGCAGGAATTTAAGGAATGAGTAATGGAAGTTATATGAGAACTATTAGGAAGATTGACATTTCATCAGAAGTTATAGCATTTGAGTGGGATAAAATGAAAGTGAGGTTTAAAATAGGGTAGAAATGAAAAGGAAAAGAGATATGATTAAGAAGTAATAAGAATTATTTAAAGAGGCTAACAAAGGTTAAAGTATTGCAGAATAAAAGAAATCTCATACAACAAGAAGAGGAGCAACTGCAGAGTGCAAAAGAGAAAATAAGGGAGTATCTGGATAATATGTATGTATGCATGTAGAAAGATTACTGTTAAGCAACTGTTTTTCATAACAACTCTAGAGCACAAAAACTCTTAGCACAATGACTTAGGCAACAGAAAGTTGAAGGGGTTGCTGCCACACTTAGGGAGCCTATAACAAGAAAAATAGCCAAAAATCCTGTAGAGGTATTAGATATATTTTGGAAATTTTATGATTTTTTTATATAGCAGAGGAATGTGGAATTCAAGGAAAAGAATAAATGGAAATATTTTTGGAAGGCTTAAATAAGGTTAGAGGCAGATGAGGCTCAAAAATGAGTTAAAATAGGAGAAGATGATGTATAATCAATCTGCAGGAAAGTCTCTAGGAATAGAAGGTATTCCTTGTGAAGTCTGAAAGCTAGGAGGGAAGAAAGTGAAAAGATCTGGAAGTTTCTGTTTAACACTATTTTAAAATGAAGGGAAGTACCACATCCTGGAGGAAAGTTGTGGTGGCTGTAATACCTAAAGCGGTAAATACCCATTTGACCAAGCTTCATATAGGCTCATTTCAGTTTTAAACCATAATTATTTATTTTATTTATTTATTTTATTTTACATTTGTTTACCAGGAAATCCAACTGAGTGGGTGCCCATTTTTTTCAGTGGATGCCAGGGGAAAAAGCTTCACATATAAAGACAAAATTTTACATAGACATGGTTAATTTTACAAATAATAAATACGTGCAGAAATTTCATAATTTGTTTGGTAAGTATACATTATAAAAGACAACATTTTTTAGCAGTATAACATGGGAACTAAGTGCTTACATATAACAACAAACCTGGTTTGCCAGACAGAGGTAAACAAATACTAACAGCTATTTCTTATCCATTAAAAGTTTATGTGTATAGTAGCTAAAAGAGTGGCAAAGGCATTTCCAAAATCGATAGATGTAGATCATTGTGGTTTTGTGTAAGGGAAGCAAACATTTGACAACATTAATACAACAGTGATGATCCAGAGGCAAGTAGAATGTAAACAAATATTGCTGCTATTGGTGGGTCTCGATGCAGAGAATGCACTCAGCAGAGTAAGATGGGATTTTATGAGGACAACAATGGAAGCATTTGCCTTCCCTGCTACAATAATAAGGTTAATTATGATGATATATGAGGGATCAGATGCAAAAATAACATCAGGAGAGTTCCTCTCTGATAACTTGTGTCTGAACAGAGGAACCACACAGGGGTGTCCTCTTTCCTCTTTGTTATTTGAATTATGTTTAAAGCCATTGACAAGGAAAATTCAATGATATAATCGGTATGGTAGTTAAGAAAAGTTGGTTTTATTTCTGCACAATATTGTTTTGTATTTGATAAAACCAGAAAAGGACATCTCAGTGTTGTGGAATATTCTGAGACAGTTTCAAGTTTTTTGGGGAAATAAAATGAATGAGGACAAAGCAAATGCTATAGCAGTAAACTGTGTGTCCACACTTGAATTGTTTCAGCAATATCCATATTTATGGGGAGATGATGAAATGACGTAGTTAGGAGCATGAGTTAAAAAGCTTCTGTTATGGCAGCTAAGGATATGTGCAAAGAGACTAAACAAAATACAGTATAAAAACTAAGAAACTGGAATCTCTTGCTTATGGATATGGATATGGTGATACAAGCAGTGAAAATGTTTTAGTCCCTTGAATTTTACATAAAGGTCAGGCATATTTTATCAACCAGTGGAGAAATTGTGGACAGTAATTAATAAAGAGTTGAATGACTTTATCTGAGAGGGGAAGAGGGCAAGGTTAAAGTGGGATAGATTGATCCTTCCAATATTACAAGGTGGTTTAGGATGATCTGATTTGAATGGATATTTTAGAGCTACTCTGTTAAAGGCTCAAATACCTAACACAAGCAGAACACTATAATTCAAAGTGAAAAGGGATGATGATGATGATGATGATGATGATGATGATGATGATGATGAAGCTGGTTAAATTTCAAGAAATAAGAAGAGAATGGGATTTTGGATGCAGATCCTTAAGGCAAACAACAACAAGCCATACAGAATATTATATTCATAAAATAGCAGAAAGTATTCTTAGAACTAAACAAATGCAGGAATGGACAAAGGAGATTCTGATGATAGGGATGACTACAATTGGGGTATAGAAAATAGGCAAGAGGGAAATGGAATTTACTAGAGAAAACTGGCAAAGGAACTAAGTTATTGGGAGCAACTAACTAGTGAGAGAAATAACAGAACGGAAAGATGCCAAGAAGGCATTTGGACTGCAGGCTAGAGACTGCCTTCCGTATCAGGGACTGATATCAGTATAAAGAAAGAGAAAGAGAAGGGGAAGGCAAATCCTAAGTGAAAGACCTGCTCTGGTAAATCTTTTAGTTGAATTAAGAAGAACAGCTGCTTTAAAAAATGGATAATTAGTAGGGAGTATACAGTGTAGCATGATAACTGTAAAAATCAATTAACGGAGGTTGGAAAATATTGGGAAGAGAGACTGGATAAACATTTTACAAGAAACAATGGGAGGAAATATGCATGGCTCCCAAACATGCAACAGACTCTAGAAGATGTAGGATTTTTTTTGCTTGGAAGTGTTTGCATAGCTATTTATATACCCCAAACCGAGTCCAGGTAGATGGCAAATGTTGGACATGTGATGGGGAAGAAAGAGATAACTGGGAACATATGCTTTGGGAGTGTAATGAGTTGGCAGACTTAATTCCCCACTATTTCCCCACTGACTGTCATAAATACTTGGTGAGCAAATGAGTGAAATTAAGGAAATGATATTTTTATGAGCTGGGATACAGGAGTTGAATTTCCTAGACATAGTAAGGCCTTGTTAAGTTTAATTCTGGTGGCTGCCAAAAAAGCAGTTACTAGAAAATGGAAATCAAAGTCTAAACCTGCTGTATTTGAAGCAATGAATATTGTAACAAATATATAAGAACTGGAAGTGGGATCTTTAGAAAACAGT
>NC_056743.1:619241615-619366615 GCF_019279795.1 Protopterus annectens | reverse complement strand
AGGATAGGACATTATGAAGCTCTCTATGTGAGGCAGAGGTCACCCATCAGCAAACAGTATGACACTGAGAATAAGGGCTAGGTTTTGAGATTATCCATATAATTTTTACAATTTAGACCCTCAATTTTATTGGTTAGAAGATGCTGTGGATGTTCAAGTTATGTCAAGTGTCTGACAGGGACATATCATAAAGGGCAATATACTTGATGGTCAGTATCATAAGTACCAAATGCAATTGAATGATCATATCTCTGGGCCTGAATGCCATACCCTTACTTTTTAAGCTGTACAGTGAAAAAGGACTTTCTTACAATAGTGGACATATAGTGATCAAAGGACAGTTTGATGTCTGCTTAGGTTCTAAGGTCCCTGATTACTGTATTGATTTTTAGGGATATGATGTTAATTTGATAGCTGTAGAGGGACATCCTGCTAGCTAAAAAATGCTGTTATACAAGTTTTTGGCAGTTAGTTTTAGTCCATAATTCTGACACTAGCTATTTGCATAGAAAAGGCTCTTTTGGAGATCTTGGTGTTCTCTGGAAGGTTAATAATATTACCTAGATTGCAATCTTCAGCAAACTTGGTGAGCCATAAGCCCTTAGCATTGGCTTTGACCTCTGATTAGTAAATTCCAAAGAGGAGTCGCCCAAGGACAGAACCCTGTGGTACACTGCTGGTGACAGGTCTTTTGAAGGAGATGGAGTTGCCCACCCTAATTTCATGGGTTCTGTTTGTGAGCCACTTTGCTATCCATTGAGTTACATAGGGATTGACTTTTACCTGGAAGATTTTATTAACTATACTTGACTGTAGAATTGTTGAATGCCTTAGTGAGGTCTAGATGTGTGGTCTGTACTTATTTTTCCTCATCCATTGCTTCAGTAACCTACATGAAGATGTCAGCTAGGTTCAGTATGCAGAATCTGTCCTTGACAAAAATTAATTAGCTTGGATCAGGAGTTTGTAGGTTGCCTATCTTTGTTTATTAATTCCATAATGACCTTTTCTATAGCATTACAACTTACAGCTGAGGCTCATAAGACTTGTGGGTCTATAATTACCTTGGTCAGTCGATACACCACCATTGTGCTGATGGGATGAGTGTTGCTGTCCACCATTTCTCTGGCACATAGCCTGTTTGGAGGCTGATATTGAATCATTTCTGTGGTGGGGGACTGACTTTTTAAAAAAATGGCCGGGGATTATGGGAAGAATGCAAAGGACTGATAGATGTTATATTTGCTAGAGGTGGAAGAAGTAGAGGGGAGGTAGGGATGAGCATATAGTGTGGAAATATAAATGGTGGGAATGTATGTAAAAAATCTGTAGTAAAAAAGTTGGAGGCGGGAAACAACAGGTAAGGTGGAGAGGCTAAATATGATGAGTGAGATGGACAGAATAAAATGTAGATCCGAAGAATAGGGGCAGATAAGAGGTCAGAAGGGAAGGTGGTGGTGGTAGAATGATAAAGGAGGAGAGAAATTAAGTAATGATATCAGAATAGAAATAAGATGAAATGCAACTCACTGGAGAAAGGGAGTAAAACATGTATAATGCTTAGTATGTGGTTGGATAAGTAATAGGTGATGTTTAAAATAAAAATAAGCTAGAAAGAAACATGTTGGAATGAAGCATGGGGAAGGGATAGGAAATGTAATAAGGGAAGCACTGGAAGAACTGTGATGGTAAGGCAGAGAATAATAGATAAGGATAAATACTGGTCTCACTGGAGCAATGGGTCACCTCTCATTTATGATATTATTAGTCCTGTAATGAGCATTATTGAGTTCCTTTACATGTATGGATTGAATACATTTATAACAAGATGGCTGTATGCATTCTATAGTCATGAGGAATATTGGATATGAACTTTAATAATATCATATCATAGAAATGGAGGGAGTTGATACCTTTGTTTTGGGGAAGAGCAGAGAAAGAATATGTACAGTTATAATTCAATTACAGTATGACACTGCAAAATTATTGTATCAATACGTTGCTAATGATATTTATATCATTATGCTAAATGTATAATATTCTGTGTATGAATCAATAAAAACAACAAACATAAAAAAGGAATAAGTAACTGGTATTTGAAGAATAATGTATGATAGTAATGCCAGCCAGAGTAAAATTATGTGCCCCTGAAAAGTAACCAGAAACATACATTATTAAATATTTGCACCTTCTCATCATATCTGTGCTGTTCTTTTTATCCTATCCAAAATTTGCATATGCACAATTCATGCATGATTGCATGCATAATCTATGCATGTGTATCTTGAACTGTATATTATACAGTGAGCAGGCTATTAAGGTAAATATACAGTATTCACAGTAGTGTGTCATTGCAAGTATCTTCATCAGATACATTTATATATAACATTTACTTTAGTGCTTATCTGTGTGACTATCAATTAAATTCCTCTGCAATCTAAAAATAATATTCTATTATGGTAATGCATAAATAATATATTAAAATATGCAAATCTGCTTGCACGTTGCTTTGCTTTCTCTGATGATATGAAATTTCTTTCAAATTTATATGCCTGACAATGCAGTGAAATTGAAATGTAAGACAAATTCCATGAAGAGTATTTTTTGATAACAATAGACCTGTGTCTTTTGATGCCACTGGCAAAAATTTTGACAATATCTAAGGACAGAGAGTTTGACAATCTGAGGATTAACAGCTGGACTCAGTGCTTGTGGTGCTAGGTACTGTAATTGTTTGGTGCCTGTGGTGCAAGGGACTATAATGTTTTTGGGTCCTGTGGTGCTATGGACAGTGCTGTTTTTTGTGTCTATGTTGCTAGGGATGGTAATGTTTTTGGTACCTGTGGTGTTAGGGATAGTAATGTTTTTGGTGCCTATGGTGCTAGGGACTGTAATGTTTTTGGTACTCATGCTATGAGGATTAGCAGCTGGAGTTCAAGCTTGTGGTGCTAGGGACAATAATGTTTTTGGTGCCTGTAGCATTAGGGACAGTAATGTTTTGGTCCTGAGGCTATGAGGATCAGCAGCTGATGTTTCTAGTCCTCATGCTATGAGGATTAGCAGCTGGAGTTGCTGCTTCTGGTGTTAGAGAAGGTAATGTTTTTTGGTGCATGTGGTGCTATGGACAGTAATGTTTTTGGTCCTGATACTATCAGGATCAGCAGCTGGAGATGATGCCTGTGGTGCTAGGGACAGTAATATTTTTGGCACCTGTGATGCTAGGGACTGTAATGTTTTGGTACCTGTGGTGCTAGGGACAGTAATATTTTTGGTACCTGTGTTGCTAGGGACTGTAATGTTTTTGGTACCTGTGGTGCTAGGGACAGTAGTGTTTTTGGTCCTGATGCTATGATGATTAGCAGCTGGAGTTGGTGCCTGTGATGCTAGGGACAGTAATGTTTTTAGTGTCTGTGGTCCTAGAGACTGTAATGATTTTGGTGCCTGTGGTGCCAGTGACTGTAATGTTTCTGGTACCTGTGGTGGTACGACAGTAATGTTTTTGGTGCCTTTGGTGCTAGGGACACTAATTTTTTTGGTTCTGAGCTATGAGGATAAGCAGCTGGAGTTGGTGCCTGTGGCGCTAGTGACTGTAATGTTTTTAGTGCTTGTGGTGCTAAGGACTGTAATTTTATGGTGCCCACACTATGAGGATTAGCAACTGGAGATGGTGCTTGTGGTGCTAGGGACTGTAATGTTTTTGGTGCCTATGGTGCTAGGGACAGTAATGTTTTTGGTGCCTATGGTGCTTGGGAATGTAATGTGTTTGGTGCCTGTGGTGCTAGGGACAGTACTGTTTTTGGTGCCTGTGGTGGTAGGGATGGTGGTGTTTTTGGTACCAGAGGTGCTAGGGATAGTAATGTTTGGGGCCTGATACTATGAGGATTAGCAGCTGGAGATGGTGCCTGTGGTGATAGGGACTGTAATGTTTTTGGTACATGTGTTGCTAGGAATTGTAATGTTTTTGGTGCCTGTGGTGCTATGAGGATTAGCAGCTGGAGTTGCTACTTGTGTTGTTAGGGAAGGTAATTTTTTTTGTGCCTGTGGTGCTATGGACAGTAATATTTTTGGTTCTGATACTGTCAGGATCAGCAGCTGGATATGGTGCCTTTTGTGCTAGGGACTGTAATGTTTTTGGTACCTGTGGGTCTAGAGACTGTAATGTTGTTTGTGCCTGTGGTGCTAGGGACAGTAATGTTTTTGGTCCTGATGCTATGAGGATTAGCACCTAGAGTTGGTCCCTGTGATGCTAGGAACTGTAATGTTGTTGGTACCTGTGGTGCTAGGAACTGTAATTTTGTTGGTGCCTGTGGTGCTAGGGGCTGTAATGCTTTTGGTGCCTGTGGTGCTAGGGACAGTAATGTTTTTAGTGCCTGTGGTGCTAGTGACTGTAATGATTTTGGTGCCTGTGGTGCTAGTGAATGTAATGTTTCTGGTACCTGTGGTGGTACAACAGTAATGTTTTTGATGCCTTTGGTGCTAGGTACTGTAATTGTTTGGTGCCTGTGGTGCAAGGGACTATAATGTTTTTGGGGCCTGTGGTGCTAGGGACAGTGCTGTTTTTGGTGTCTATGTTGCTAGGGATGGTAATGTTTTTGGTACCTGTGGTGTTAGGGATAGTAATGTTTTTGGTGCTAGGGACTGTAATGTTTTTGCTACTCATGCTATGAGGATTAGCAGCTGGAGTTCAAGCTTGTGGTGCTAGGGACAATAATGTTTTTGGTGCCAGTAGCATTAGGGGCAGTAATGTTTTTGGTCCTGAGGCTATGAGGATCAGCAGCTGATGTTTCTAGTTGTCATGCTATGAGGATTAGCAGCTGGGGTTGCTGCTTGTGGTGTTAGAGAAGGTAATGTTTTTGGTGCCTGTGGTGCTATGGACAGTAATGCTTTTGGTCCTGATACTATCAGGATCAGCAGCTGGAGATGATGCCTGTGGTGCTAGGGACAGTAGTATTTTTTTGTACCTGTGATGCTAGGGACTGTAATGTTTTTGGTACCTGTGGTGCTAGGGACAGTAATAGTTTTTGGTACCTGTGATGCTAGGGACTGTAATGCTTTTGCTACCTGTGGTGCTAGGGACAGTAGTGTCTTTGGTCCTGATGCTATGATGATTAGCAGCTGGAGTTGGTGCCTGTGATGCTAGGGACTGTAATGTTTTTGGTACCTGTGGTGCTAGGAACTGTAATTTTGTTGGTGTCTGGGGTGCTAGGACTGGAATGTTTTTAGTGCCTGTGATGCTAGGGACAGTAATATTTTTAGTGTATGTGGTGCTAGGGACTGTAATGATTTTGGTGCCTCTGGTGCTAGTGACTGTAATGTTTCTGGTACCTGTGGTGGTACGACAGTAATGTTTTTGGTGCCTTTGGTGCTAGGGACAGTAATTTTTTTGGTCCTGAGCTATGAGGATAAGCAGCTGGAGTTGGTGCCTGTGGTGCTAGTGACTGTAATGTTTTTAATGCTTGTGGTGCTAAGGACTGTAATTTTATGGTGCTCACGCTATGAGGATTAGCAACTGGAGATGGTGCTTGTGGTGCTAGGGACTGTAATGTGTTTGGTGCCTGTGGTGCTAGGGACAGTACTGTTTTTGGTGCCTGTGGTGGTAGGGATGGTGGTGTTTTTGGTACCAGAGGTGCTAGGGATAGTAATGTTTGGGGCCTGATACTATGAGGATTAGCAGCTGGAGATGGTGCCTCTGGTGCTAGGGACTGTAATGTTTTTGGTACATCTGTTGCTAGGAATTGTAATGCTGTTGGTGCCTGTGGTGCTATGAGGATTAGCAGCTGGAGTTGCTACTTGTGTTGTTAGGGAAGGTAATTTTTTTTGTGCCTGTGGTGCTATGGACAGTAATGTTTTGGTTCTGATACTGTCAGGATCAGCAGCTGGATATGGTGCCTTTTGTGCTAGGGACTGTAATGCTTTTGGTACCTGTGGTTCTAGAGACTGTAATGTTGTTGGTGCCTGTGGTGCTAGGGACAGTAATGTTTTTGGTCCTGGTGCTATGAGGATTAGCAGCTAGAGTTGGTCCCTGTGATGCTAGGGACTGTAATGTTGTTGGTACCTGTGGTGCTAGGAACTATAATTTTGTTGGTGCCTGCGGTGCTAGGGACTATAATGTTTTTAGTGCCTGTGATGCTAGGGACAGTAATGTTTTTAGTGCCTGTGGTGGTAGTGACTGTAACTATTTTGGTGCCTGTGGTGCTAGTGACTGTAATGTTTCTGGTACCTGTGGTGGTACAACAGTAATGTTTTTGATGCCTTTGGTGCTAGGGACAGTAAGTTTTGGTCCTGAGCTATGAGGATAAGCAGCTGGAGTTGGTGCCTGTGGTGCTAGGAACTGTAATGTTTTGCATGCCTATGTTGCTAGGGACTGTAATGTTTTTAGTGCTTGTGGTGCTAAAGACTGTAATTTTATGGTGCTCACACTATGAGGATTAACGACTGGAGATGGTGCTTGTGGTGCTAGGGACTGTAATGCTTTTGGTGCCTATGGTGCTTGGGAATGTAATGTATTTGGTGCCTGTGGTGCTAGGGACAGTACTGTTTTTGGTGCCTGTGGTAGTAGGGATGGTGGTGTTTTTGGTACCTGTGGTGCTAGGGATAGTAATGTTTTGGGTGCCTATGGTGCTAGGGGCTGTAATGTTTTTGGTACTGCTGCTATGAGGATTAGCAGCTGGTGTTCATACTTGTGTTGCTAGAGACAGTAATGTTTTTGGTGATTGTGGTGCTAGGGACAGTAATCGTTTTGTCATGATGTATGAGGATCAACAGCTGATGATTTTCATCCTCATGCTATGAGGATTAGCAGCTGGAGTTTGGTGATTGTTGTGTTAGGGAAGGTAATGTTTTTGGTGTCTGTGGTGCTAGAAACAGTAATGTATTTGGTACTGATGCTACGAGGATTAGTAGCTGGAGTTTGAGCTTGTGGTGCTATGGACAGTAATGTTTTTGGTGCCTGTGGTGCTAGGGACTGTAATGATGTTGTGCCTGTGGTGCTAGGGACTGTAATGATGTTGTGCTGTGGTGCTAGGGACTGCATTGTTTCTGGTTCCTGTGTTGGTAGGACAGTGGTACCTGTGGTGATAGGCCAGTAATATTTTGGTGCCTATGGTGTTAGGGACTATAATGTTTTTGGTCATGATGCTATGAGGATTAGCATCTGGAGTTCATGCCTGTGGTGCTATGGACATTAATGTTTTTGGTACATGTGGTGCTAGGGACTGTAACGTTTTTGGTACCTGTGGTGCTAGAGGCTGTAATATCGTTGGTGTCTGTGGTGCTAGGGACTGTAATGTTTTAGTGCCTGTGCTTCTCAGGACAGTAATGCTTTTGGTGACTGTGGTGCTAGGGACAGTAATGTTTTTGTCCTGATGCTATGAGGATGAGAAGCTGGAGTTGGTGCCTTTGATGCGAGGGACTATATTTTGTTGGTGCTTGTGGTTCTAGAGGCAGTAATATTTTTGGTGCCTGTGGTGCTAGGGACATTAATGTTTTTGGTGCATGTAGTGCTAGTGACTGCAATGTTTTTTGTTCTGAAACTATGAGGATTAGTAGTAATGTTTTGGGTGCCTATGGTACTAGGGACAGTAATGTTTTTGGTCCTGATGCTATGAAGATCAGCAGTTGGAGTTTGTGCCTGTGGTGCTAAGGACTGTAATGTTTTTGGTGCCTGTGGTGCTAGGGACTGTAATGTTTTTGGTCCTGACGCTTTGAGGATCAGCAGCTGGAGTTTGGAGCCTGTGGTGCTAGGGACTGTTATGTTTTTGGTGCCTATGGTGCTAGGGACTGGAATGTTTTCATCCTCATGCTATGAGGATTAACAGTTGGAGTTGGTGCTTATGGGGCTAATGTCAGTAATGTTTTTGGTGCCTGTGGTGCTAGAGACAGTAATGTTTTTGGTCCTGATGCTATGAGGATCAGCAGCTGGAGTTGGTGCCTGTGGTGCTAGTGACTGTAATATTTTTGGTGCCTGTGGTGCTAGGGGCTGTAATGTTTCTGGTACCTGTGGTTCTAGGGTCAGTAATATTTTTGGTGCCTGTGGTGCTAAGGACAGGAATTTTTTTGGCCCTGATGATATGAGGATCAGCAGCTGGAGTTGGTGCCTGTGGTGCTAAGGACTGTAATGCTTTTGGTGCCCGTGGTGCTAGGGACTGTAATGCTTTTGGTGCCTTTAGTGCTAGGGACTGTAAAGTTTCTGGTACCTGTGGTTCTAGTGTCAGTAATGTTTTTGATGCCTGTGGTGCTAAGGACAGTAATGTTTTGGCCCTGATGCTATGAGGATGAGCAGCTGGAGTTGGTGCCTTTGGTGCTAAGGACTGTAATGTTTTTGGTGCCTGTGGTGCTAAGGACTGTAATGCTTTTGGTGCTTGTGGTGCTAGGAACTGTAATATTTTTGGTGCTTATGGTGCTAGTGACTGTAATGTTTTGGTGCTTGTGGTGCTATGGACTGTATTATTTTTGGTGCTCACGCTATGAGGATTAGCAGTTAGAGATGGTGCTTGGGGTGCTAGGGACTTTAATGTTTTTGGTGCCTATGGTGCTAGGGACAGTGATGTTTTTGGTGCCTATGGTGCTAGGGACTGTAATGTTTTTGGTCTTTACACTACAAGGATTAGCAGCTGGAGTTGGTGCTTGTGGTGCTAGGGACTATAATGTTTTGGTGCCTATAGTGCTAGGGACAGTAATGTTTTTGGTTCTGATGCTATGAGGATTAGCAACCGGAGATGATGCTCATGATGCTAGAGACTGTAATATTTTTGGTGCCTATAGTGCTAGGGACAGTAATGTTTGTGGTCCTGATGCTATGAGGATTAGCAGCTAGAGTTGGTGCTTGTTGTGCTAGGGATGGTAATATTTTTGGAGCCTATGTTGCTAGGGATAGTAATGTTTTTGGTCCTGATGCTATGAGAATCAGCAGCTGGAGTTGGTGCCTGTAGTGCTAGGGACTGTAAAGTTTTTGGTGCCTGTGGTGCTATAGACAGCATTGGTTTTTGTTCCTGATGCTATGAGGATTTGCAGCTGAAATTGGTGCCTGTGGTGCTAGAGACTGTAAAATTTTTAGTACCTGTGGTGCTAGCGACTGTAATATTTTTGGTTACTGTGTGCTAGGGACATAAATGCTTTTGATACATGTGGTGCTAGAAACAGTAATGTTTTTGGTCCTGATGCTATGAGGATCAGCAGCTGGATTTGGTGCCTGTGGTGCTAGTGACTGTAATGTTTTTGGTGCCTGTGGTGCTAGGGACTGTAATGTTTCTGGTACCTGTGGTTCTAGGATCAGTAATGTTTTGGAGCCTGTGGTGCTAGGGGCAGTATCTTTTTGGCTCTGATGCTATGAGGATCAGCAGCTGGAGTTGGTGCCTGTGGTGCTAGGGACTGTAATATTTTAATGCTTGTGGTACCAGGGACTGTACTATTTTTGGTTCCTGTGGTGCTAGGGACTCTAATGATTTTAATACCTGTGGTGCTAGAGACAGTAATGTTTTGGTGCCTGTAGTGCTAGAGCTGTAATGTTTTGGTGCCTGTGGTGCTAGGGACTGTAATGTTTCTGCTACCTGTGGTTCTAGGGTCAGTAATATTTTTGGAGCCTGTGGTGCTAGGAACAGTATTTTTTGGCTCTGATGCTATGAGGATCAGCAGCTGGAGTTGGTGCCTGTGGTGCTAGGGACTGTAATGTTTTTGGTGCCTGTGGTGCTATAGACAGTAATGCTTTTGGTCCTGATGCTATGAGGATTAACAGCTGGCGTTGGTGCCTGTAGAGCTAGGGGCTAATATTTTTTGCACCTGTGGTACTAGGGACTGTACTATTTTTGGTTCCTGTGGTTCTAGGGACTCTAATGTTTTTGATACCTGTGGTGCTAGGGACAGTAATGTGTTGGTGCCTGTGGTGTTAGGGACTGTAATGTTTTGGTCTGGACACTATGAGGATTAGCAGCTGGAGATGGTGCCTGTGGTGCTAGGGACTGTAATGTTTTTGGTGCCTGTGGTGCTAGGGACAGTAATGTTTTGGTCCTGATGCTGTGAGGATTATAAGCTGGAGATGATACTCATGGTGCTATGGACTGTAATGTTTTTGGTGCCTGTACTGCTAGGGACTGTAATCTTTTTGGTGCTCATGCCATGAGGATTTGCAGCTGGAGATGGTGCTTGTGGTGCTAGGGAATGTAATGTTTTTGGTGCCTATGGTTCTAGGGACTGTAATGTTTTTGGTCCTGATGCCATGTGGATTAGAAGCTGGAGATGATGCTCATGGTGCTAGGGACTGTAATGTTTTTGGTTCCTGTGGTGCTAGGGACTGTAATGTTCTTCATGCCTATGGTGCTAGGGACAGTAATACAAACACAAAGGCAAGCTTACTGTTGTTACTTCACACACAATCCTTTAATGTTAGCACTTTCATTGAGGTCAATACCCCAACTTCTTCAGACAACTCAACAATGCAAAACAGACTTTATATATAATGTCCAATTAAGCAATTACTTAAAACAATTCACATTTAAAGGTACATTGACTAAAACAACACATATGAGTAAGGTTTTCTTCTAAAATCATTCCTAATTTTATAATATAAAAATATATAAATATATATATAAAAATAATATGCTCTCTACACAATATTTAAAATATATAAGAAATTCTAAAATGTTTGAAATAGTGATAATAATACCATAAACATGCCATAAAAATACCAAAAAATGGTGCAAAACAAGTGGACAAAGAATGCTGTACATTCATAGGCATGCAGATTTTAAATAAATATGACCATCACAAAAACTATTATACATATGTATCTATTATCTACCTAATTAATGCCTTTAATTTCAAAATGCATTTTATAGTGACAGATTCGTTCAGCCCCGGGGTAAGTGTGCAAATGTACGAATTTGCCACATGAGCTCACTCTCTTCTAATTTCAACTCCTCTCTTACTATGTTCTACCTGTTGTATGATTGTAAAGGCAAATTTATGTATAGGATTATCTAATATATGCCTAGCCAGGGCATTTGTAGTTGTACGTTTCTGAATATTATATTGGTGCTTGTAAATCCTCTGTTTTAGTTTTCTTTTGATTTTTCCAATATAGAAAGATGGACAATGTTCACAGAGTGCCACATAAACCACACCTTGGGAATTGCAATCAACTTTCCCTTTTACTATATAGCTCTTATCTCTAATGGTACACTTATTCCCTACTTTAATGTGTTTGCATTGGTGGCAGTACCCACATTTTCTTATCCCACCCATAAATTTACGTTCATCTCTTTGACTTTCTAATAAACCTTTTAAAATGGGCCCCCTCCTATAAGTGAACTGCTGCAGTTCGTGCCTGTGGTGCTAGGGACTGTAATATTTTTTGTACCTGCGGTGCTAGGGACTCTAATATATTTGATACCTGTGGTGTTAGGGACAGTAATGTTTTTGGTGCCTGTGGAGCTAGGGGCAGTAATGTTTTTGTCCTGATCTTATGAGGATCAGCAGCTGATGTTGGTGCTTGTGGTGCTAGGGACAGTAATGTTTTTATCCTGATCCTATGAGGATCAGCACCTGATGTTGGTGCTTGTGGTGCTAGGGACTGTAATGTTTTTGGTGCTCTTGCTATGCGGATTTGCAGCTGGAGTTGGTGCTAGTGGTGCTAGGGACTGTAATGTTTTTGGTGCCTGTGGTGCTAGGGACTGCAATCTTTTTGGTGCTCAAGCCATGAGGATTTGCAGCTGGAGGTAGTGCTTGTGGTGCTAGGGAATGTAATGTTTTTGGTGCCTATGGTTCTAGGGACTGTAATGTTTTTAGTCCTGATGCCGTGAGGATTAGAAGCTGGAGATGATGCTCATAATGCTAGGGACTATAATGTTTTTGGTGCCTGTAGCGCTAGGGACTGTAATGTTCTTCATGCCTATGGTGCTAGAGACAGTAATGTTTTTGGTCCTGATACTATGAGGATCAGCAGCTGGAGTTGGTGCCTGTGGTGCTAAGGACTGTAATGTTTTTGGTGCCTGTGGTACTAGGGACTGTAATGTTTTGGTACCTGTGGTGCTAGGGACAGTAATATTTTTGTTGCCTGTGGTGCTAGGAATAGTAATTTATTTTGGTGCTTGTGGTGCTCGGGACTGTAATGTTTTTGGTGCCTATGGTGCTAGGGACAGTAATGATTTTGGTACCTATGGTGCTAGGGACTGTAATGTTTTTTTATCCTGATGTTGTGAGGATTTGAAGCTGGATATGATGCTCATGGTGCTAGGGAATGTAATGTTTTTGGTGCCTGTGGAGCTAGGGACAGCAATGTTTTTGTCCTGATCCTATGAGGATCAGCAGCTGATATTGGTGCTTGTGGTGCTAGGTACAGTAATGTTTTTGTCTTGATCCTATGGGGATCAGCAGCTGATGCTGGTGCTTGTGGTGCTAGGGACAGTAATGCTTTTGTCCTGATCCTATGAGGATCAGCAGCTGATGTTGGTGCTTGTAGTGCTAGGGACAGTAATGCTTTTGGTGCTCTTGCTATGCGGATTTGCAGCTGGAGTTGGTGCTTATGGTGCTATGGACTGTAATGTTTTTGTTCCTGATGCTATGATGATTAGCTGCTGGAGATGGTGCTTGTGGTGCTTGGGACAGTAATGTTTTTGGTGCCTGTGCTGCTATGGATGGTAATGTTTTGGTCCTGATGCTATGAGGATCAGCTATTGGATTTGGGACTTGTAGTGCTAGAGACTGTAATGTTTTTGTTGCCTATGGCGCTAGGAACTGTAATGTTTTGATGGCTATGTTGCTAGGGACTGTAATGTTTTTGGTCCTATCACTATGAGGATTAGCAGCTGGAGTTGTTGCTTGTCATGGTAGGGTCTGTAATGTTTTTGGTGCCTATGGTGCCAGGGACTATAATGTTTTTGGTCTCTTGTATTTGTCTTTCAGGTGGTTAAGGGTACTTTGACTGAAAAAGTAGCTCTAATCTTTTGTGAGATTTGGTATTATATAAGTCATATGCTACATATTTAAAGCAACATGCTATTTTTGAGTCACTTACAGCTGTAATGGGGAAAGTGATCCACTCAGTAGCTATTTTTCTACTTTCAAAAGCAGTATCTTAATCTTTTTCATAATTTAGTGCCAACACAGTTGTAAGGGAACACTACAGATCATGTTGCACTTCAGATATTGGATTTACCATGACAAAAAAGTCACCACATCATAAGTGCACTGTGTGAGTTCCGTAATTTCATACTAAGTTTGCAGCTTGTAGTTTTAGACATGCAGTTTTTGGGAAAAAATATTCAAAATCAGTTTTGTTTTGACAAATAATTTTTGGTTGTATCACAAAGGCCAGATCTGGACAGTATTCAATTTAATTGCCAAGGCCAGTATTTAATCCCAGTCTGAAGCCTACAGACACCAGCATTAGCAGCTTTGTTTATTTATTTATTTATTTATTTTTTGCATTTGTTAACTGAGTAAGCACACTTGTCTGATGACCCTTTTAAGGGCTGTCCCCTGTCAAAAATGTAACACTGAAAGAAATAGCAGAAAGCAATAGATCCAGCAGAAATCACATAACATATAATAATAAGCTTAATTATAAGAAGTGGTATTTTTTTCAAAAAAAGTAGATAATGCAATAATAACTTAAGTAATTGCTAATTTGACTCCCTCCTGTCTCTACTGTACTTCTAGAATCTAGTGTCACTATATCCCAGACTTTGACTGTCACTGCCCAAGTTGCTGTTGTTTTTTTTAAACATACCTGCATTATCGAGACCTCCCTGAACATGTCCAGCATGTAGCCAGCTCAAGTTTTTTTTTTTCTTTTAGCTAGACATCTGGCCTTCTGAACCATTATCTTCAGCTCAGTACCTCCAGCAAACAGAAATCTACCTTCTTGAAATACCCAGTCACTGTTTTGCAGTCTGTATTGCTGTAGGAATGGTAAACCCAACTTCCATCTCACTCAAAATCATCTCAGCTGCATTTTCCATTCTTGGTAGGCGATCACAAACTCTACTCAATACCAGTGTTTACCAATGCTTCTACTTTTTTCTCCTAACACTAGATATCAGCAATCCCCAGTATACTGTTGGAAAATTAACCTCCCCATGAATGTGGCTTTTCTCTTTTTACTTGCACATCATCACTTTTTGCAATAACTGATGACCTATGACCTGTACACCATACTATCAGCCATTGGCACTATTTCTTCTTAACGTCTCACTGCCAAAAACCTCAACCTTCCTTGCCTTCATAGACATTGTTACCTTCCCCGTTACCTACATTTCTCTTCTTGCACCTTTGTATATTCTGAATACATGTATTACAATACCCTATCTGCAGTATTTCAATACTTTTGATTCTTTTTATAGAAGATTGTATGTTATTGTTTCTACAACACTTATATGCAGTAAAGATGATGTTGAAAAAACTTACCATATCCCAGCCTTATCTTTCTTTGTTTAGGCTATTATTATTGCTTATATTAAACACATACTTTCTGAAGTTAGTATAATATGCAGCTGTCTCATTTTCACCAAGACATCTGGCATTAAAAAACATTAACTTCACCTCACAGTTTTCTGTCTTATTCTGTTAATTACCTCTTGTAATTTAGTTATTCCTTCTTACCTGTTCTTCAGCTCCTCTCTCAGAGCTCATGAAACTCATTCCCCCACGTCTTTAACAAAAGTTTTGACCACATTGCTTCCATCTAAATATGCCTTATAACACCTGATTCTTCCATAGAGTTTCTTAAGCAGTTACTACTCTATAACGTGCCCTCATGACACTACCTCACAACCACAGCCACATAAAAGTGAGTCTGTCTTACTCTGATTTCTTGTATGCGGAATTAACAACCCCTTAGGGAAGGCTGCTGTGCTGTGTTATTCACTGTAACACCCCCCCAACACACACACACTCTATGACAAGGTGATTTTCTGTCTAATTATAGAACAAAAGAGCACACTGCACCTTACCATGTGCTTAATAAAGGGTGTGAAAACTTGCCGCACATACTTCTCAAGTAGGAATAAAGGATTATGTGGTAACACCAGAGACGTTAGACTGACACAGGTCAGAGACTTACTGGGGTCCTCATTTTGTTGGCCAGGGCATTGTACGTTACTGCACTAAAAGAAGTCTGTAGCTACAGGAAACAGATAGCTCCAACAAAAGTAACTTTTGTTAAAGGAGATAAAATGACATCTTCTATAAGAGAAAAATATATAAACAACTTTTTTAGTAAAACTATACTGAGATAAAACTATAGCCTCAGAAATAAATTAGATATTCATGTATGGCAAGGAGTGAAATACCGTGGTAAAATATGAAAACAGTTCCACAAAATGTAACCCTTCTTCAAGAAATGTATCATTTGGAACAGTTCAGAACTATGCAGAATCATCCTTATGATAGCTATTACCCTCTATATTGCTGAGGGATGACTGATATTCACCTGGGAAATACTGCTGTTCATCTGGGAAATGAGTAATCATTTGCTGCTTCCACAACAGCTTCACAATAGTGAAGTAGCATTACTTATTCATTAAGGACTAACCTATGCGGCACTTGATATTGCTACCTGTAATTACTCCTACAGTTAAAAAAAACTCTTCACACTGTAAAAATCAAGGGAATGTATTGTTTTACTCAGTAGTTTACATAATGCAGGGGAGCAGACAATGAGCAGGTGGAGAATGAACTGCAGTGCTTTATCTTAAAATGCATGACTAATTGCTTCATCTATCAGTTAAATGAACTTTTCATTGCCAAGTGGCAGAAGCTTGAGTTAAATATACATTTACTTGTCGAAAATAACAATATAGCAATCCCTACTAAAACATCCATCCCATATTTTATGCAATATCTCCTTATGTATAGCAAATTACAGTACAGTTAGGAGAAACAGAGGTTTTAAAATGATCCGTAAAATGAACCATTAGCTAAATGCACAAGGAGCTAGTACAATGACCTGCTCTCATATTGCAGTCTAGTCAGAGCTTTTTCTGTTTGCTGATTGTCATTTGTGCATGAACGGATGTTTTAAACACCTACACGAGCACATTTTCAAATGATCTAACCATGGTTTTATACTTCTTTACTACTCACTAAGCTCTGGTGCTTTTGGCATTTCCATTTAAATATTTGTCATTTACCTTTCTGTTTTGTTAAGAGCTTTTCTCTCTCTTTCTTTATCTCTCTCTCTCTCTCTCTCTCTCTGTCTCTTTGTATTTGTGGATGTATGTGTGTGTATATCTACATTCACATATTCATATAGTTCATGCTTACATCACTGAGAAAGAACAACTGAGGTTTGTTTTGTACTGGAATAGTGCCCTGGATGATTAATACATTCATGGTTACATTTCTTAACAAGGACTCATGGGGTGGGGTTCTTCCATCTTCTTCTTTTCCTGTTTCATAGGTTTCTTTTCTTAATAAGCACTAATATTACATCTCAGTCAACATCTAGTATGTTAGAGGAGTTTTAATTGCAGTAAGGCTTTTACACATCTCATTATTACCATCCATCCACACACAGCCCCTTTTTCCCATTGGCAGGTTATATTAAGGCAAGCAATGTGCAAACTAGGCCAGCTAAAACATGTGAAAACAATTTAACTGTATGCATTAAATCTATAAGTACTTATGCTGTATGCAAATGCACCTATGAACACTGCTTACAAGATCTTCGGTTGTTAAAGCATAGTATTAACTTTGTAACAATAATTCTTCCTTTGAATGCGCAACTGTATATCAGCATTTCATTACCCAAAGATTTTTTTCTCTCTCTCTAGTTTGTAGGATTGAAAAATCTAAAAAAGTTCATAATATAAAACTGGATTCTCAGATGGAAGTGTAAGGTTTGTAGTATTCCTGCTAGTCATTTCCTAAGCAGAGTTATTGTGTTTATCCGTCAATTTCAGGTATGTCTGTCCTTTTAATTGTAGCACACTTGAAATGAGGAACATCAGAGACTATCAACCAGACCTGCCCTAAATATTTTAGAAACATCTAATAAGGGAGCTCTTGTTTATGTCTCATCAAGATTGCATTTATGGAGCTTTTCTTCTTGGGCCTGTGCTGAAATGGGATATTATCCCTGTAGGGCTTTCATGGTAAATAAATGTCAAATAAATAAAATAAATAAATAAAAATTATGTATTCCAGGGTAAATTCATAGTGAAATGTTAACATGTACACAGAAACCAGAAGTTAATGCCAATGCATATTTTACTCATGGTAACAGGTTTACCAATATCATTCTGTGTTTGTTGGGTGGGGGGAGCATCCTGTCTATAACTCAGTGATTTGCTCATCCATCTCTTTTTGCTCAGGTCATTCATTCTTCTAGGGATATAAAACTGTCTGGCCATCACATTATGGAACTGACCATGTTCAGTGCTGTGGTATGGTATCCCTCTTGAGGTATAAAATTTGTTGGTCAACTTTTTTTGGATATGGCGTTCATTATTTAGCCTTCTACTACTGATCTGGCTTGTTGTTAAGATCTTCTCTGTTACTACACAGGATAGGAGCAACTGGAGCCACTTTTATTATCTTATTCAAGTACACTCAAATGTCTAGTAAATGGCCACAGGTTGTCCAATTCTTTGAACATTCTTCATGGGGGTACTTATCTTCCTAAACCTATGTCATACATTGATAGTGTACCTTTGGGCATGCATTTTTGTTGGCCCATTTGCTTGCTTTGCAGTCTACTGTCAGTACTTTCTAACCTGTAGTAAAACTCATCAGAGTTGTGTTTATGTCATTATGATGACCAACAGGAAAATTAACCATCTTGTGTTGATGGACTTTTTGTAGAGAGTCATTTGATTAACTTTTTTTTTAATCTTGCCCCTCGTGTTCCATCCTGTGCATTTGTTGCTGATTATTTTATAATAGATGCAGAGTATGTAATACCATTCAACCATGGACAGTTCTCACTGCAAATTGTTCATTCGAGCCATTTGTAAAAACATCCTTATTAACACTGATAGTATATTTTCAGTTGTTGCTGACTGCATATAGATGAATTCTAAACACATTAACTGCCCATCCACTTGGATTATGAACAGTAAGACCCTAGCTGGACCTATGAAGTACATGCCACTATATAGTTACAGAGTACATGCCTGCTGTCACTGCTGAGGATGCTGAAAATTATGTAAGTTCATATCATTAACATCTGCTGCAGATTTTGCAAAGTCTTCAATGTGTTGCTTGGTAGCAAGTCACTATAACAAACAGACAAATCACTTCACTTTTGATGTTCCCGGGTATTTTTAATGTAAAATATTCAGCACTCTGGAATATGATATGTCTAGAATTATTTTTTAAGCCACTTGCTAAGTTTACTTAACATACATACAGTTTCTTAACTGCAAAATCAAAGTGCAGCATGTTATTCTCCTTAGAACATCCTTTTACAGCTTGCAGATGTAGATGAAACAGTTTCAGGATGTTCCTGTTTTTCTTTGTAAAGCAACATTTAACATGCATAACTGTGCAGCATCTGATGTGTAGTTTATATTTGCTGTCCCTATGGTGTTTGGTTCCTTGGGCTTGTGACAAGACACTCAGTCCTAACAATCAACCTCTGTTACCATGCTGTTTGTTACATTATATTCTCTGTTATTTTCTCCATTCCACGACTGCCCCTCTCCAGGAACTGAGACCTGCATCATATTCTGTTTACAGTCATCAATCACAGATGCACCTTTTGTTGGACTAAGAACAATTAGCTATGGCTGGCAATGCACAATAACTGTGGACTTTTTTTCTGGTCGAATTTCTTTACTCCTTAAACCATGCAGATTTGGTCTTTTTACTCCTCAGACCTGGCTAAATGGCATTTCTGTGTGTGTGTGTGTGTGTGTGTGTGTGTGTGTGTGTGTGTGTGTGTGTGTGTGTGTGTGTGTGTGTGTGTGTGTGTGTGTGTGTGTGTGTGTGTGTGCATGTGTCTGTTTTTAACTCAGGTTTTGAAAGTTGCTAAGATCTGCTCATTTCTAACTTCATTTTCAGTCTGTTCCATGTAGCTGGGCAGAGTTTGGGAAAGGCTCTGTCTCAGATGGTTGTCAAATCAAAAGATTTGTAAGCTAGGTCTGCAGGAATTCATGTGTTTTGGACTATGCTTAGGTAACAGAATAAAGTGTGTATGTTTTCTGAAGTTCAGGAAATGTCCCTGGTAATAATAAAACCTTTGTTATGAGTCTTCTTGGCTCAGCAATGTGTGTCATATGGGCATAAAAAAAAGCTACTAAGAGATTCTGCAGAAGAACTTATCTTGCTGAAGTCCATTTATGCCTGACGGAGAGTACTTTTTAAACAATTACAGAGCTACATAAGTATATTTTTGCACTTTATGTAATTGTTTAGTGTTTCTTATCAAGACTGCACTGATTGTATTTATTTGCTTATCAGTAGTACAGTGTTTTTTTTTATTTATTTGTGTAACAGTTCTGCACTAGTTTACTGCACTGTTTTTATTTATTTGTTTGACTGAATTGCTTTCTGTGTCTCCATTTATATAATTGCTGATCTGTGGTTGAATTTTTGTATAGTTTGTGGCTTTTGCCGTTGCCCACCCCTACTCTAAATTTGATAAGGGGACTCCTCCCAGTCCCATCGCATTAGCTCATTCTACCTAATACAGAGATCATTTGGGAAGGTCAGACCCCTTAGTTCCTTAATCTTGAATTTTCTTCTGTTTCCCTTCTGTCCCTTTTCACTTTACTAAAAAAAACTCTTTATTCAGCTTCTTTTACTGTATTTGTGTTTCATCCTTCTGCTCCATTACTTCATTTTGCTCTTTCTTCTACTTGCTGTGGCTTGTTTTCTGAATTGCTCAATTGCATCTTTTCTTTTTTTTTTTTTCTCAATATTCTTTTATTTTTCAAATACATTTGAATGAATTCCATAGTATTTATACAAAACATCTTAAATAACTATGTACACTATTTACATTAGCCTGACACACAGATCTTAATGTATACAGTTACTTTATAAGTATGTCCAATCCATTATCAGAGTGTCTGATCAATTATTGTATAGTGTCAATCAAAAATAAGACTTTTCCCCAAGGGTTGTTGATAAATGGCTTTGGATAAATTCTTAGTTCTTTAATTTTAATTTCCAATAATTTTGTGGTCTTTACTAGGCTGTAGAAGTCTTCCAAAGTTGGTATTGTGTTTGTATTCCATCTTCTTTTTATACATTTCCTTAAAATTGCAAGTATAGTCCATACTAGATACATGTTTGACCTATTCAAATGAAGACCTCCATTCACATTTAATAATACAAGAGCTTTAGTTAAATAAAATGATTCATTAAATACAGCTTGTAGAAAGTTATTAATACCATTCCAAAAGGGCTGAATTTTAACACAATCAAAGAAATGTAGTGCCAATCTGCATTGTGTACTTGCTCACATCTCCAATATATTCCTTTTATGGAAGAACTAATTTTACTGATTCTATATAGGGTTAAGAATGCTCTGTGCAAGCATTTCCAATTAAAATCTTTCCAGTATTGTGTAAAGGATGTATATTTTATCGATAATAAGATATTTGTTTTAATATCTTCAGTTAACTGTATTGAGTGTCATTTTTTTATATATTTCCAATATGAGGTTTTGGGTGTTGTTTTATAGTTTATCAATATTTTGTAAAATTTTGAAATACTGTTTCCCATGTCAAAGTCATTATATATGATTTCATATATGTATTTTGTAAATTTAGGTATTTTTTAAATGAAGAATTGTTAATTATTCTACTTAAATATTGTGAATATGATGGAGTACTCTGTAAAGTAAGCCAGTCCTTTTGTGGAATTTTGTATGTTGTCTTTATTTTTTGCATACCTAAACGTTTAGTTTTTTGATACATTGGAGCCAATAAACAAATCCTTTCTGTTCCCAGGAATTAATAATTTCTCTATATATTTTATGTGGAAAGTTCTTTGTGACTATAAATGGTGTTAAAAGATCAACCCAGCTTTTTAAATCTATATTTGCATTAATAATTTTTCTAAATGAGTCAATGTAAAAAATAATCATACAAGTTTTAGTGGATTTAGTTATGTTATACTGCATACTAATATATATATATATATATATATATATATATATATATATATATATATATATATATATATATATATATATGTGCCATGGCAAATTGTTTTTATCTGTTGTTTGAAATTTTATTTGTAAATCAAATTCATTTATTGATATTACAGTTAGTAATTCTTTCCAATTTGCAGAGTAATTTGGACTTATTCAATCTGAGATTGCCATAGATATTGATGCTTTTATATATGTTTCTATATCAAGAAAGTTTAACCCTCCCTGTTTCCATGGTCTGATATGATGTATTAAAGCTATTCTGTTTCTTTTGGAAAACCATAAAAATGTTATTAAGCATGAATTTATTTCTTTAAGTATATTCCTTTCTGGTAACAGTTTTATTGCCAGTGCTATATATAGGATATTGGGCAGTAAAACCATTTTTACTAACTGTAGTCTATCTTCAAATGTTAATATTATTTTGGTCCATTTTTCCAAAGTGATTTTAATTGTATTGATGATATTATTGTAGTTTTTTTGAGGCTAACTCATTATTATCCTTGCATAACTCAATTCCTAGATATTTTAAGGAAGATTATTGTTTCCCTATGATGTGATCCTCCTTAGTCTGCAGTTCTTTTTTTATTTAAAAATACAAATTTTGATTTTGATTTATTGAAATGGAGTCCTGAAGTAATGTGAAATTTCTCAATTAATATATCTAATTCTTCTAATGACTCTTTTGTATTAGATAATGTTAGTAATATATCATCAGCAAATGGCATTACTTTAGAATTGTATTGTTCATAATCATCTATTTCTTTGATTTTTATATTGTTACGAATTGAATCTGCCAATATTTCAATAGCCAGAAGAAATAGAATCAGTGACATGGGACATCCTTGTTTAGTGCCTTTTGTTATATGCATAGATTCAAAGGTAAAATGACCTAACTTGACATATGCAAAATTATTTGTATATATATATATATATATATATATATATATATATATATATATATATATATATATATATATATATATATATATATATATATTTTAGGAGATGAACAAAGGATGCAGAAAATTTAAATAGTATTAGGATTTTGAATAAATAGTCCCAATTTAGGGAATCAAGGGATTTCTCTATATCTAAGCCAATTATGAGTGTTTCTTTATTTTCTTTATTAACATAATCTATAAGAGAAATTATCCTTTTAATATTGTCATGTGTGTGTCTATGATATATAAATCAAGTTTGATCATTATTTATTGTTTTGGATAGTGGTATTTTCATTCTGTTAGTTAATATTTTCATAAATATCTTATAGTCATTATTTAATAATGATATAGGTCTATTTCTAATAGAGTTTTATGGAAGGGGGATAGTATCTTTGAAGGAAAAATGTTATATATTTCCATAATTATGCCATCTATATCTGGTGCTTTATTATTTTTACCCTCTTTTATTGTATCTGTAATTTCTTTGTAGGATATGGGTGCTTGCAGATCTAGTTTTAATTTTTCGTTTCTTTTTTATATTATAACATTTTTCATCTAGATTAAATTAATCAATATGTATATTTACTTTTTGGAAGTGTTCCATATAGTGATTTCTATATGCATCAAGAATGTCACCTATATCTGAGACATTTTTCCATTTCTTTTCATGGAAGATACTTTTAATGTTATTAGCCTTTGATTGTATTTTGATTCATGTGGATAAATTATGTAGATATTTGGGAGAAGTAGCCAAGGTATTCATTTTTAGTTTTTCAAAACCTAAACTAGTTTTATGTGTTAGAATTTTGTTGCATTTATTGTTTAATACTTCTTCTTTCTTTTTCATCTCCAAATGATTTGGATTTTTTTCAGCTTTTACTGAAAAAAGTTTGGATTGTAGATCTAATAATTCAGAACCCATTCTCTGATTTTGTTTTTTATACCAAGTTAGGGTTTTACCATATATGTAAGTTATTAATGAGTCCCATATCATTATTTTATTTATCTCTGTGGTGTAATTAATATCTAAGAAGAACTGTAATTCATTTAATAACCAGGGTTTGAACTCTTTAATTTTAGTTATATATGCTGAGATTCTGGAGTTAAAGATTAATGGTTTGTACCCATTTTGAACTTTTAGTATCAATGAATTCTGGTCTGAGAAGGGGCAGGGAGTGATTGAGAAATTAATGATTTTAGAGTGTAACTCATAGCTAGTAAGTATTTTATCTATTCTAGTTTGGGTACCAAATCTGTGATCTTGATGGGAAAACAACAAAGTTTTATTTTCTTTAAATTTGAAAGTATCTACAAGATGAAATGATTCTACCCACTTGTTTAAAGCTTTTGATACAGCAGATGTACACAGATGTACACAGCGGTCTTTTATTCATAGTTTCAGAAATATCAAATATACAGTTAAAATCTCCTCCTAATATTAAGTTGCCTTTATAATTATTCGAAATGAAATCCCAGTGTTTTTTAACAGTTCCTGTTCCAATGCCTGGGAATCAGTATAGATTGGCTAGGATCAATATTCTGTTATTATATTTATCTATTACTAATGCCATAAGGCCTTCTTTATCTTCATACTTATAAATGATTTCTGGGTTAATCGCATTTGTTTTCCATAAAATTGTTACCCCTTTTGTCTTTGTCTTATAAGGAAGATAATTTGTGCTTTGTTCAGTTTTAAATATTTCATTAGATTTGATCTCTTGCTAGGATTGTTTAAGCCATTGGTATTTAAAGATAAAGTTAAATCCATCTTAGGTTATTTAGACTATGTATTTTTTTTGTTTTATTGTGACTATTAAAAATTTTTCTCTGATAACTATAAAGTATATGTTTGAGCTTTTAAAGGAAATTATCAGTTTTATACTTTGAGTGTTTACCAATAAAGTAATGGTTTGGTCAGGCATACTAAAAATGTTTTTGCAAACTAACAAATTTAAATTAATAAATGTTAACAAAACTAAGATCCGCACTAGCCATGGAATGAAAATCACTCATACCTTGACAATCTAGAACATCTGAGCTCCATAAATTGAATTATCATATGGAGAATATTTGTAATAGGAATAAGCAATATTTATATTATTTTGATAATATAAACAGATATAGTACTGCACAAAAAACCAAAGACAAGCAAAGAATAATCCACGACCTTGAAGAAAGGAACCAGAACTCTGCTAAAGTCCACAAGGCTGTATTTTTATTTCTGAAGTATTCCAAAAGTCACAGATAAAATCACACAAGCGCTTTCGCTCAGGCAATCCTGAGCTTTATCAAGTGAAAACAAATTGCAGTGTGCAGTAACCTCCATTAAATAGCCTGGCAATTATACAATTAATTAATTAGTAAATCTAGTACTAAGGTGTGGTGCTTTAGAGTTGGGTGTTAAAAAAGTTAGTCATTATATCAACTCAAAAATGAAATGTTTGCAATAACATATGCACTTAAATAAAATGACTAACCATAAAAACATTTTAAAATGCCAGTTTCCTAGGTTTCAGAACATAAAAGTCTGAAGTCTGATTGGGGTTGTAGATTGTTAAAGAATATGCTTAAAGATGTGTTTAGATTGTCAGTGAATTGTTAAATTTTTTTTTTTTTTTTTTTTCATTATTACTTTACACTGATAAAAACATGCAATAAAATATCGTGAGATATTTTTAATGCCCATCCATATAACATTTCATATAGAATTTGATTTATAACCGTGGATGTTCAATAATTTAATATGCTGTGTGGGGATGCTGTGGTATGAAGGGACGGTTTAATGCTGATCATCCCATTCAGACCTGGTGGCTTCCTGCATTCAGTCTCAACTGCCATAATAGTTCACGGTAGCCCAAGGTGGATTCCCAGTCACCACCTCTTGCATCTGGCTCAACCTGTTCCAGAACTAGAAACTGGATTTTGGGTTCTGGGCAGGAGAGTGAGTTTGGTTTCCTTCTTCCTGGTCATGTCATAAAGATGCTTAATTCCCTCTCAGTTTTGCCCACATAGAAACTTTGACAGTTGGTGCACATCCCTCTAGAGGCACAGGTGTAAAATCCAGTGGGGTGTATCTTGTAGTTCCTAGACGGGAGGTATGGTGCTGTTTCTTTGGATATGGCATGACATTGGGCACAGGCACCACATTTGAATGTGCCCAGCCTTGGTTGTTTTACCTTCATCTTTTTTCTTTGATTTCTTTCAAATAATTCCTTTAAATTAGCCACAAAACTGGGTTTAGGTGGTATGTAGTCCTTTAGTTCTTCAAAAGGTTAAACCAGTGATGTAAGATTGTTTCTTCAATTCATAGGAATTTGATGAGTATATGTGTGCAAACTGTTAGTGTGAACAGTATCCTTGTTTTGTGTATTGTTGGTCACTGGTACAAACCCCCCCCCTAGTATTGGTTTGTAGAGGGAATGTCGTGCAGATTTTACCTCTGCTGCTAGAGTTAGAAATAGTTCCAGAGGGTAACCTCTCTCCAAGAAAAGGTTTTTCAAAATTCCACCTCAGAATCAAAATCTTTCTCCGTACTGCATATTCTACTTGCTCTGATGAGCTGCCCTTAATGATCCCCTCTTTTGATATGGTGGGTGGGCACTAGTGTAGCAAGGAGTTAGAAAATGTTGCCTTGCGATGTAGTTTGGAATGGAAAGTTTTCTGATTGTAGTCCTTGTAAAGAGTAATGTCCAGATAATGAAGTTCGTGCTGATCCACTGTGTGTGTGAATTGTAGGTTGTTGAATTGATCTGTGTAAGGAATTCAGATAGGTTCCCTTCAGAGCCAGACCATAAAATACAGATGTCATCCAAATAACGTCTGTAGAACAGAATGTGATCTTTCCATGGGGGTATTAAAACGAATGTATGCTCCCACATGTGCAATACTACATTTGCGAAAGGATGCACAATGCCCCCCCATGGCAACCCTTGCGTTTGCGGTATAATTCACCATTAAAAAGATTAAGTTGTTGGACAAAACCATCTCCATCATTTCGCAAGCAAGTTGGACATTTTGTTACTAAGGGTTGTCTTCTGGCCTAGAAATTGGGCAAACCATTCCAAACCTTTTTGATGAGGGATGCTGGAAAACAGATCTTTGATGTCCACTGTGACCATTAAGGTGTCTGGGGAGTAGCAAGAGGTGGGAATGTCCCGAAGGAAGTGCCAAGAATCCTTGCAGACGTGGGACAATAAAGACGTGTATTCTTTGGTCATGTAATCAATAAATTTTCCCAGGGGCTCAGTCACTCCACCTGCTCCTGATACAATCGGCCGGAATTGTAGTGGATTTATTCCTTTGTGGGTTTTAGGTATCCCAAAGATGACTGGTATTCTGGGCTTTTCCACATGTAAGTAGTTGTAGACCTTTTCATTGATGGCCTGTTGTAATAGAAGGTCACTAAGATAGTACTTAATCTCAGCAAAGGCTATATTGATCTCATTCTGCAACATAGTGTGCATGTGGGCCGTAGTCCTCTGAGAACATAAGGACAATTCCCCTCCTTTATCAGGTTTCATGACCCTGATTTTTCTTCATGCAAGTGTTCAATAAAATTCATTTCTTGTTCAGAAAAATTTGGATGAAGTAGAATTTCTTGATTATTATATACTTTCCTGAAGTCATTCTCCACTAACTTTTCAAAAAGAGGATTATTGGGTGTAGTGGGGGTTAAAGAGACTTGTAGCGTTGGGCCTGCTGCATTAAGTGTTTGCCCTTTAAAAATCAAATTTAAGTTTAAAGCTCTGGTAAACATTTTAAATCTATCAAAGCTTGTGTTAAATTCATGGGTTTAGTTGGGACAAAATGTAGCCCTCGGTGAAAATATCAAAAGCATTTGTAGGAAGGTTCATGTCCGTGTAATTGTATATGGCAAAGTTGTTTCTCCTTAAAATAGTGCAGTCACCCTCAATATTAGTAGGGTTTTGATTGTGTAAACCCAGATTTGGGGCTTGGTCAGTTATAGCATCATCCAGGGATGTTAGGGTAGTTGGTGTATGGTGGTTTGTTAGTGAACAAAATTCCAAGACCTCGGTGCCTGTCTTTGTCTCTGTCCCAAACCCCGGTCTGGCCGGGTTCTGTTGAAAATCCTGGTTGTTAGTACCCCTTCTGTTCTTCTCTGCTAGCCTTTCACTTCTTCTAAGGGGTTCCTCTTGTCTGTCATATGTGTCACTAGCCCTATCTGTGTTTGTGGTGTTGTTTTTGGAAGAAGTTTTATTGTAACCATTGGGGCTAGGGTAGGCAAGGCCATCCCTGTATTCGATGAGATCACGTTCTAATTTTCTTAGTTTTCTGTTAAGAATCTTTTCACAAAAAACATCAACATTATCAAAAACCTTGTCATAGTTTGGTTTAAAAGCACTAAAATTAGTACTAGATGTTAACTCATTGTTTAAAGTGTCTAGCTCATTCATTAATGTTTGTGCTTTCAGTTCATATTCCCCTACCATTACATGCAACATTTCCAATCCAGCTTTATCAAAAATCTCACACAAGATATAGTACTATTGTAGATTAGACAGAATTCTAAAACAATATAAATGTCTACTTATTGTATATGCAATTCATATTTACATGAAAGATAAATGATAAGCAATTTAATCATAGTAAACTAGGATGTATCATATATAAAATGTCAGTAAAAGATTATAGCACACAGTTATTTAACATATTCACCCTTACTGATGAAGTCTTTCAAAACATATTACTTAATATAAATAGATGGTAATAATATTTATACCTAATGTTTATAATACAATGTATTTTACTGGATATAGCAGAAGTTATATTTCATTCTTTGCCAGCATTTAAGTAATCACTTTGTTTGTTGTTAACTTACTTAAAGCATCAAGTTTGTTTAATGTGAACATTGATGAAAGTTAGTGCATTTTAATTATCAGTGCATCCCTCTTCCCCCCATTTCATACACATAAGGATTTTCATATCTATCATTTCTTATTATAAAATGAGTGAAACTATAGGTTAAAAACAACACACACACTTATTGTGATTAATGATTACATGTTCCCATTCCATATTCATAAATTGCCATTTTATGGCATATACTGAAAGTTTTTAGATTTAAATGGCAACATTCTATTTTATATAATAAGCAAAGGTTAAACTGAGTGATTATTGTCAATTTAATACTATTTGTTCAGAATGTGATTGTTATATTCTGAGACATTCCTGGTTCAGGCTTTTATTGTTTCACTTGAACAACTTTGTCAGTTTGATGTCATGTATAAGACATTAGTTACCTTGGTAACAGCTTAAGTATTATGTATGGTCAAGATGGGTTATAAAACCACAATTCAAGTTAAAGCAATTATATGACTTGTTATGCACATTTACTTATATGAGAAAATCATTATGCTTCCCCTTGATGTTCAATATAGTGTATATCATTTATGACAAGTTAAAACAGTAGTGTTATTATACACAAGCCCATGTTATTAAACTGAGTGTCAATTGTCAATTTAATACTATTGGTTCAATTGCATCTTTTCTGTTGCATTTGTTACTGCTTGTTTATAGCCTGTTTTAATTGTGTTATTCTAAGCCTCTTAGTTTTGGTTTAAGCACTTGGGCTTTAGGCTAACCCCTTAGCTCTCCCTTGCCTCCTCTCTCAGATTCTGAAAAATATGGATGGACAATTTCCTACAGTTTCTCCTGCCAGTCTGTTTGATATGGGCATCCTGAGACTGTAGCATCTGCCTTACATACACAGACAACCACCTACTACTGCCACCTAGGAATACAATTTGCGAGAAATGCAATTATATTAGGAACCTAGAGTCCAAGCTCTCTCCCTCACAAGCCAGTATATCTAAGACTGAGAAGGTTGTCAACACAATCACTACACCTCAAACACCACCCACACCTACACAACACACATCCACATATGTGGAGGTCCTCAACAAAAATGTACCCAAACAAAAGAGACCTCTGAGGCAAAAATCTCCCAGTCATAAACACACGCGATTTCCACAGCCCTCCACACCACATACCACACATAGTTCACACACCTGTGTCTCACAACCACTAAGATTTAACCACAAATCCAATGTATTAGTCATAGGTGACTCCATTGTGAGACACACAGATGTGCCTCTCACCAGGCTGGATAAGGAGAAAGTCACGGTTAGTTGTCTGTCAGGGGCCAGATTCCTCCATATCACACGCACACTCAAGTTTCTCAACAACAGGTACTGTTATGACTCTGTCATAGTCCATGTTGGTGTGAATGACTTGAGACTTACCTCCCTGGACTATATGAAGACAGACATGATTGAATTCACTGAATATGTGTCCCAGGCAGGTATGTTCCTAGCCTTAAGCAGCATTCTACCATCACCCAGAATGATGCCTAAATACAAACAGAAAACGATTGACTTTAACAATTGGGTTAGTTTCTGGTGTCATTCCAGGGGGATCCAGTACCTGACAGCCTGGGAAGATATGATCGAAAGTCCATGATGCTTTGCCAGAGATGACCTGCATCTATCTCACTTGAGCGTCAGCATTCTGGCAAAGGCTCTTGCCTCCCCTATAGTGGCTTTTTTTGGGAAAAGTGATTTAAAACTACCAGCATAAAAATTTCAAGAAAACACAAATTAAATGTCATGCTGCTAAATGCTAGGAGTCTAAACATGAAACTGCACTCATTGCAAGCATTCATAACCCTGGAAAATGCTGACATCTGTGCAGTAACAGAAACCTGGTTCAAAGCTGTGGAGAGCACCCCAGCCTTATCTGGTTACTCATCTTATCATACATTCAGACCCTAAACTGTAGGTAGTAAAGCCAAAGGAGACGGAGTTTCAATATATATTAAAGACATACACACCTCCAGGCTGGTCAAACAGTATGATACACAGGAGACACTTCAGGTGCAGTTAACTACTGACAAGACCCCTATACAAATCATAGCTAGCTACCGGCCCCCAAATCTGACCCAAGATGCCCAAACTGCCTATCTAGACCTCTTCGAATCTATCAAGATTCAAACCTTTACCCTGATCCTGGGTGACTTTAACTATCCAAACATAGACTGGAAGAACCACTCTTGTCAGAACACAAATGCCCAGAGATTCCTGTATTTTGTCAATGCAAATGCTTTGGTACAGCTAGTTTATACCCCCACAAGAGGTGATAATATCTTGGACTTGGTATTAACCAACATGAATAACCACTGCAGCATCCCTGCAGTATCATACTCCCTTGTAAGATCCGACCATAAAACGGTCACATTCGAAGTCACCATCTCCCCTGACCCCCCTCTAGTTAGGATCAATCAAAAAAACTTCTCCAAAGCTGATTACAGCCTCCTGAGGGATGGTATAAACAGCTTCACAGCCCCCTCACCCTCTCTAGGAACTGGCACCAGTATCCAAAACTATACCAAATTACTATATGAACATTTATATAGATGCAGGGAATCAGGAATACCTGACAGGACTAAATCATCCTCCGCAAGGAAGACTAAACTTGTCTGGTGGACATCTGCAATAAATAAACTCTATAACAAAAGAAAAAAAAATTGCTGTCTAGGACCAAGAAGAGCAGGTGCCCAGTTGGAAGCAATCTCTCCTTAGCCTAAACAGGCAAATAAAACCACTAGTGAAATCCTCCAAAGCAAACTTCTAGTTCATATTGGCCACATCTACTAGAGACAATCATAAGACCTTCTTCACATATGTCCATAATCTCAAAGGTAGCACTCAGATCTGTTCAGAACTGGTGGTCAAAGACACCACATATACAAATGGCCTAGATATAGCAAACTTGTTGGCTGACAGATTCAGCGAAATGTTCACCCCTCTGTCCTCCCCATCAGTAAATCAGGACATTCTCAGTACCTGCCACCTTCACCTTATATCTAGGGATCAGATCATCACTGATCTCTCAAAGGCAAAACTTACAATGTCCATGGGACCTGATAACATCCCAGGCTGCATCCTATATGAACTCAGGCAGGAACTTGCAGCACCATTAGGCGCCCTATTCAGCCAAAGCCTGAGTACCAGTTTTGTTCCAGCTGAGTGGAGGACAGCCACTGTCATCCCTTTACACAAAGGTGGAGCATCCACTGATCCGGGAAATTACAGACCCATCAGCCTAACTAGTCTGATCTGCAAAGCCATGGTACGGATTATCATGGACCTCATTAACAAGGACATTGGCAACCTCCAAACACTCGATCCCACACAGTTTGGCTTCATTAAGGGGAGGTCATGTCTGTTAAATGTGGTCGACTTTTTTGAGACAGTCACCAAAGCCATGGATGAGGGGAAGACAGTGCATACTGTCTACCTTGACCTGGCCAAAGCCTTTGACACTATTTCCCACTTGGGCATAATAGATAAACTCTCTCAACTAGGCATCAATCCGTATGTTACCAGATGGGTAGCCAACTGTCTCATTGATAGAACCCACCTAATCAAAATAAGGGAAGCCAAGTCAAGCAGTAGACCCATGTCGAGAGGTGTACCCCAGGGTTCGGTATTGGGGCCTCTGTTATCTGGGATATACTTTTCTGAGGTACAGGCCAAAACCAGTGGGCTATGGGTGACCAAGTTTGCAGATGACTGCAAGTTGGGAGCTGTCATCAATTCCCCTAGTGACGTGGACATCCTCCAAGAGGGTCTCACCCAAACAAATGACTGGTGCCAGAAACATGGCCTCAAGCTGAATACAAAAAATGCAACATCATCGCCTTTGGGGAGAGAGATGTCCCCATAAATTATCACATTAATAACAATGTTCTAAGCATGCAGTCAGTTGTAAGGGATTTGGGCACCCAGATTGATAGCAGCCTGACTTTTGATGACCATGTTGCTTCCATTGTACAGAAAGCTTTCTACATAGCCCACCTCATAAGTAAGAGTATCTCATCTAGGGACAAGGAGGTCATAACATCCCTTTTTTCTTCCCTTATAAGGCCCATTATTGAGTACAATGCCCCATTTGGCATGTACCTCACAAAGCACATGCAGCAGCTGGAGAGACCACAGAGGTTCCTCATCAGGAGAATCCAGGGCCTCAAAAATCTACCATACACAGATAGGCTAAAAGCTCTATCCCTCTACTCTGTTTCATGCAGACTCCTCAAAGGTGACCTCTGTCTGGCATACAAGGCGATCTCAGACCTTGCCTTGATGGGACTGCTGCATATCCGCAAGTCAAGCTCCACTCAGATAACCCACACACACGACCTCAACCTGGTCTGTGACATCAATAGGACCTGCTGGCAGGATATATTTGTGTCCTAGAGACTCCCCTATCTATGGAATAGACTCCCTCTCCACATCAAGCAGAGTACCTCTTTACCCCTTTTCAAACACAACCTGGATAACTGGATGGAAATAGAAAATACATCCCTGGGATTCCGCCCGTGTCCCTGCCGGACAGGGGCATCAGGTGCTGATTTGTCTGTGCATGGGCTAAACTCTTGGCTAGGCTTATAAGGACCTCAGGGCCAATAGCCTAGTAACTTCCTATGATCCTATAATTACTTACAAGTTCTAGTTAAGACCTCAGCTGTAATAGGTTCTGTGGCCTAAATGTCTGCAGTACATATTGTCTTTTGATTTGCACAGTTCATCATTGTCAGTCACATGCCCAAATGCCCACAAACTCTAGAAAAAGCCATACTTGTATTTGCCTGCTCATGCACATTAACGAGGACCTTCTGTAAGTTATCTAGGTGTTCCTCATTGTTCCTATCACAAAAATAGCATCTTGGCACTGTTGCACATTAGAAATTAGTTGAAGTGCATAGTCCATCATTTGTTGTCAAACAGCAAAATCTGTCATCCTTCCAATATGTTACACTATAACAATTCTTTGTAAGCATACTAGAAATCATTTTATTTTGAATTTTCTTTCATGTCTTTGTTATCGTAATTTCAGAAAAATGTTCTGCCTATCAGAGATGTAACCGTTCCTTCCTTTTATGGGAAAGATTCTGGACATTCTTTGATATTAGACTGACAGTGACTTTGAAAGTCCCCAGTATTTGAACACCCCTTGTTTACTTTTCTAAAGTGCCAGCACTATAGGGGTAGATCATTCACTCCTCTTTACCTTAGATGACACTTTAACATTTTCCAAACTTTTCTGTTCACATTGTGATTTAGTTAATAAAGCATACATGTCTGTCCTAGTTTCATTGAATTTTGAGCTAGCATTTGATTCTAGTTTTTGCTTCATGCTTTTTAATTTCCATCTGCCTTTACAGAAAACAGCCTTTGCCGAAAGCATGAAAAATTGCCATCTGTAGGAAGTTAAATACTGGTCTTAGCTGTCATATACAGCTTTTTTTTTAAATCCAAATCTGTTTAAATATTTTCATCTACTCTGCTGCATAATGCTGTGTTTACCCTGCATCACATTTATACAACTTGAACTTTTTCATTTTTGTCTTTATATATTACTGACATCTTACTGCAACATTTTCACTTATATATCATTTAGTAATACTTTAGTGTCATATAACAGTGCGTGTGAAAAATCCTCATAGTTGTTTATGTAAATCATGAATAAAACACATCCTGTTTCCATCTCTGTGTTGGTCCTTAGTACTTTTGGTGTTATACAAATACACGGTGGCATTCAAAAACAAGTATAGCACAAGTTATATGAAATAGTGTAGTGACATGCAAGGTTGTACAAATTCAGAGACAACATAGTGTGATTGCACAACCTAAAAAATAATGCAAGTCTTATGCAAAGGACCACAATAGCATCTAAATGAGAGCAATTGAGGGTATCCGTCCAACATGATGACGTGATTCAGAAATGTATAAAAATAGTTCAAGGAGATTCTTAAGGCAACAAGTTTATACATTACCATTTCTTGGTAAATAAAGAGACGGACTGCATTAAGATGCAAGGAATAACATTTCTTAAGAGCATGTTCATGATAACATGCACCATTACTCTATGAATCACAGATGGACCCAGCTGCATCTTATCTACCTTCACCTCTACAATGGGGACATAATCCAATGCTATCTTGTGGACAGAGACACCATATGGAAGCTTGGAGATGTGCAATCTTCATAAGAAATCCAATGGGTTGCACGAAATACAAATTCTTGTGGACACTATAATATGTATTGCACTGGCCATCCTTGCTACAGGGACCTACCAGTGTACAAGAATTAACATAGTGGGTGTTTTACAGGCATTTCCCTCATGAATACTGTACCAGATGTTGTTTTGAGGACGATCACATTTGGTTACCACAAACTGTAGAGGACCGAATGACCAATATGCAGGCATTCTATGAAATAGACTATTTCCCGGAGGTTCTAAGGGCCATTGACTGAACCCACATTACTATCATCGTGCCACCTGGACCACATCTACTGTTAAGCCATTTAGAAGGGTTCTACTCCATCAGATGCTAGGTGGTATGTAGTGCATGAAGTATTATTTATAATGTGTCTGTGTGCCTTCTGGGCAGGTCCCACATATTCCACATCCGGCACATGTCTTACCCACATCAGTTATTTGTTTAGGAAAGTTTGGGGAAAGGATATCATACTGGTGATACTGGACATAGCTTAGAGCCATGGATCATGACAAAGATAAGTAACCCACAGAGGATGCCTGAGATTTCATACAACTCCACACTATCACAAACCAGAAACATTATGAATTATATTTTTGCATTGTTGAAAGCCCACTTCTTTTGCCTAGATTTCTCCAGTGATGCATTATTGTATGTTCCAGATATGATAAGCAATGTATTTGTTGCCTGTGCAATGCTGTACAATATGGTAGTGTTCGGAGAGCTATGACACGGGGGGGCTCACCATCAGAGGACCAGGCAAACCAGATACAGAACGGAGGTGGTACCTGCCAAGGAATAGTAAGAGAAACCATCTACATGGGTATCCCATATGAGGCTGAGGGGTTCACAATCCAATGTGGCACTGGCAATGAGGTGGTGTTTGGTTTGCAGCTGTGGGCAAGAAGGGAGCAAAGAGTAAAAGCGATGCATGCAGTAGTGCACACAGCCTGTGCAATATTGCACATTCTCTAGGTATATCATGCATCAGATATTGCCTAAGCCATGTATCAAAGCAGTGTAGGCAGGGCATAATTGTCATCACTTACACAAGTGGGGGGGCACAGAAATGAGGATTAGCAATTGTTACATATATGGAATGGGTGAAGGATTAGAGAATGTGGAACAGTTATTGTGTTACCTGACCGAGTAATGGGTGGGAGGTAGATACATTGTATAGTGAGGAGGTAAATCTTCCTTGGATGTTCAGAGCAGCTACGCAATACAGGTGCTTGAGGACACAGCTGCAGCAAATAATGGAATAATGTGCATGTGTGGATCTAATGGGTTGTGACTCCACAGGGAAGATCAAAGCAGACTGCAAACACCCTTGGTTATGGGGGAATCCCCTTGGTGGAATGACACTGCCAACATCACCCACTGGCAAGGGCAATATGGAACAACAGGACCATAACTGTCTCAATATGTGATACAGATGACCTCCATGGAGAATATCTGCAAGAGATTGGCCCCATTGTGCAGCTCTGGCTCACCAGAAATAGTTGGCATTGCGGAAGTAGCACTTTATGACCTTGAGAATGTTCTTTGTATGGTTCAGTCACAGTGGAGACAGAAAAGCTGCAACCATGGGTATGGTGATGTTCACTGCAGGCATAACTATGATATCCCATGGTGGCTCCATTACCTGCCAAGTGGCCATCCAATGAGTTTAGCAGATGGGTGCTTTCCCTGTTCCTATGATCCATAGTTGTGTGCAAGCAGTGCAGGCCTTCTTGTATGTGGTAACACATGCTGCATAATATGCTAGTCATTTCAGCCATGGCATTGGTGGCATCTGCTTGTAAAATCTAGATCACTGACATAGAGGTCAACTGATTTATGCCCACTGTGATTCCTAGTTTGGGCACTGAGCAGTTATCTTGGTACCAACATCCGCTGATATATCACTCCCTAGTGTTGCCTTCATGCTCTGCAGTGTTTCCACAGGCCACTACCATTGCAGGATCTAATAACAACCATGACTATGTATCATATTGCCAAGGATGACCTATCCTTCAAAACCTGTTGGAGAGGCAAGGGCAGGTTTCATATTCAAGACAGCTGTGTCAGTGTGGGGGGGTAGGGTACCCACCACTGTAACTACTGCATATAGGTTCATAAGTGATTAATAGGCTAACGACCTCCAGTTGACCTTATTAACCCTAGCGATACTTCCGAAATGTATATAACAAACACTGATGCTCTACGGTTATTTTAAGGGGTACATTTAGGTTTGAGCATGGATGCTTAAGCATTTACAGGCTGCTTCTCTCTAATAGAGACATAGGTGCCAAACCAGAGGTAAATTTCCAATTCCCCATCCACTTGTCCAAGTTACCAATTGTGGTAGTATGATAGCTGACTATGCCATGGACATGGTTAGACTTTTGTGCTACACTGACATGTCTTGTTCCATTATGGCTAACCCCAGGACTGTTGTATCTGTGAAGGCAGACAGATAAACACCAATCTGTACACCTGAAGAAATATGGAAATCCCTCATCCAGATGTTACAACAGCATTTCCGGTAACATTTTATACAAAGAATGAAAACACGTGCACCTTGTGATTTATGCTGCAGTGCCTTCATTCCAGACATGCCTGTGTGAGACATTTGTTGATATTTAGCATGTGCAAACTCACTGTTGCACCACTAGACCTTGCTACTGCTGTATGGTAATACTAACATGGTGCATCCCCAGCAGCAGCATGTGCCCTTTATCAGGTATCAATGTCCTCTCACTGTCCCCAGATAGGGACATCAGGAGTTACTCCATGTCAGAGAGAATAGAATGGAATGACAGACCTCCACCTGTGCCCATCCCCAGTCATGCTGTGGCTTGAGATTTTGTGTGTGCATGCAGTATCATGTCATTGACCCTAAAGTAGGCCTGTTGTGCTGTTCTGTTGTTGCCACCAACAGTATTCTTATCTGTCATGAGGTCCTGCCACACAGACTTCTAGAGGTCCCTGTCATCCTTGTCAGTGCTTAAAATTTACCTTCCATATACAGCATAGAGCCTGCATTAGCACATCTCACTTTTAATAGAGAAAAGTTTTCAGCTGCTGCCATTGTTTTGCTGCAATGTTAATACCTGTGCATGGGGACATACACCTATGGTCATTGCCTAAACATGGGGACATATACCTATGGTCAATGCCTAAACATGGGGACATACACCTATGGTCAGTGCCTAAACATGGGGATATACACCTATGGTCAATTCCTAAACATGCATATTTCTTCAATTATACCAACTCAACACCCATGCCACAGCTGTGGCTTCAACACTTGGCATACCTGCTACATTGTGCTTTCACATGACACCACAGCAACCCATGTTGGACAGCTTGGAGATGGATTGTAATGTAGCATGCAGCCTGCATTTTATCTAGACAGACCATCATCTCTCTAGGCAACACAGCTGTGTTTCCCATGGAGCATACCCATAGCCTGAAGCATTTGGTAGATGTGCCCCTCCCGTTCCATCCTTCTTCCCTGTGTATGTCAGCCGAGCTCCTGTAGCAGAGGGAGTGACATCTAACACATTCCTCTTTAGGTGTGTTGACAAACAACATGGCTACTTCAACAATCCTTTAATCCCTCTGGAGGGCTTGAGATAGCTAGACCTGTCCCATGTATGATGGCAGGTAAACTGTTTCCCTTAGGTAGGACAGTGGGAATGTGTATGTCCGAAAACAAGTGTGAATTCATTATCATTAAACCTAGACAGAAGTAATAACAACATATAAAGAAACTACACAGCCCTGTAGAGGCAAATCTGTATGAGAAAGCAGAGGTTCAAGTTAATAAAAAGTGATCCCATTTATCCAGTGTTTGACAATTACAGAGTACTTTTGAATTCTCTAGTGGATGGACTACACCAAATAGACAGAAATATTTGAATGTTTTCTAAAAGCTAGAATATCATTTTGAACTTTAATTTAAACAAAGAAGCCACCATTGCAGCCAGTTTAAAAAAAAGACATCTTAGCCTTTTAAATTTCATTTGGCAGCATCCATTCATAGATAGAATGGAGCTAATCAAATGTTAGAAATATTAATGGGTCAATACTAAGATCAACCTCATGTAGTGATTTTATTTTGCCAATTAATATTGTTTAAAAACATTTTCTTATCATATTAGAGTTCAGTGTGTACTCAAAAATCCATGCCACAACCCCATTACAAGTAATCCTGAAGTAACAGAAATGATAAAATCATAAATTAAAGTAAAATATCCCTCATAACTCTATTACTGTTGTCTGCTAAGTGTGCCTCATTCTAAAAAAAAGCTGCACATAAACAGCAGTACACTACAATTAGCACAAACAATATTATTAAAATTTCAAAGTGAGTTAAAATTCTGGTTTATATGCAAAAGAGAATTCTGGATGTAGCACTCAACCACATCCAGGCACAAAATCACAGTTCTGCTACAACTGCTCGCGTGCAAGCAGGTCAGAAAATATACTTGCACACTGCCACTTGCTCTAGATGGCACATTCCCACTTGCCTGATCCTACATAATAACTTCCCTTTGTACCATCCAACCCTACTAAACTACATTGCCCTACTACAGCCCTAACTCTAACCCTAAAACTCCTACTTTGTCCCTAACTCTAACCATAAGACTTCCGTTCTGCTCTCTCTCTCTCTCTCTCTCTCTCTCTCTCACCCTAAATTTCCCAGTTCCCTAAATCTAAAACTCACCTGTTGCTCTTTAACCTGAAATTCCCTGATCATTCCTAACAATAAAACACTCTCCCTCCCTAAATATAAAGTTCCCAATCACAACCAAAACATAAAACTCCACTCTCTCCCTCCCTAACCATAACGTCTCTCATCAGTCCCTAAAACTAAACACCCTGATCATTCCCATTCCCTAAATCCCCCTAATCTCAAACCTATCCTCCTATTCCTAAGCCCCCAATCACTCCTTGAAACCCCAGATGTACACTCCCCCAGAACTTCCCAACATCTGCCACACTTACCTTGGATACATAAATGAGGGTGGTACCTTGACTACATGTTTGGGTGGAGTATGGCAGTTTCACTTTCTCCACATGGCTGACGCACATCAACTGAAGACGTAGTCAAGTTCCAGTCCAAACAGCAGCTTATATAAGCTACAAGATGCCAGAATCTCTTACTGTGATCTTCACATTCCTGGGACTCAGGCAATTGTAGTAGACTCCATAAACCCATCCATGCATAGAAATGTGTAGGTATCCTGCCTTTTGCATAAAAACTACAGAATAATATCAGTCCATATCCAACAATATTAAAGAAACTTTAATTTAAATGTAATAACATAAAACTTAATATAAAAGGATAGATGTTAGATGTTAGTATAATGTGTAAGGTGTTTGCCTTGCAGACGCAAGGTACATAGTTTGATTCTTACCTTTGGAGGAGGGGGGTTGGCATAGTGGTTAAGATGTTTACTTCACAGATACAAGTTAGAAGGTTTAATTCTCACCTAAGAATGTAATTGGCTTAACATGGCCCAAACGGCAACTAGCCTGGTGCTTACCTGTGAACCTAAAAGAGCAATGTTTTGTGCATAGTAAGTGGCATGCACAAATTCAGCTATACCTGCACTAGTGTCAACACTTGGTTGCACATGCATACTTGTGTACGTACACTCACACACATGTATACACACACATATATATAATGCAGTTCACAAAAATGCTATAGAATATCAGTCCATGACCACCACTGTAACATAAAACATATACACTAATAAAATAGTGTAAATATTGTTAAAATAAAGAAGTAAAACTAACCTGTTGTGTGTGTGTATTAAGAAATTTTTGTACACGTTTGCAGTTCCTCAAAAAAGCAAAACATGTTAAGGGCACCACCATCAATGTCAAATATAGAAAATATGACAACGTAAATAGTTATGAAATAAATAAGCTGTTAAAACAGAAAATAATTCATACTGCCTAACAATCAAAATGCTATAAAATTCTAAAAATTCCATTAAAACCATTCAAAAATGAAAAAGGAATATATATATATATATATATATATATATATATATATATATATATATATATACATATATATATATATATATATATACATATACACACACACACACACACACACACACACACACACATATATATATATATTTTTTTTTTTTTCAGTCATTTAGTCAAGTGTGATCCGTCCTTACCTAAGTTTAGCACACTAGCCCCATCTGTCAGAAAGTGTATTTTTACATTGTTGCAGCTTTGTACTGATTAGTTCAGTAATGTTGTCAATACATTGTAGCATCTGCAGACGTATTCATCTTTTCACTTTTTCCAGCATCATGCTATTCTCTAGTGAATCCTGTTCTCACATTACATGGCTAAAGTATGTGGGGTTTTGTTTTACTATCAGACTTTCCAATGAACAGTGTGGGCTTATTTCCTTAAGTATTGACTGATTTGATATTTTTGCAGTGCACAGAATTCTCAAAAGTTCAAAACATCCATTTTCTGTCTTAACTAATAGTTTATAGGTTCATAGAATGTTACTAAGCTATTGACTCGAGGGTGTTTACAAGCCTAGCTGTTAAATCACAATATAATACTAGATAAGAGATATCATCTATGCTTAAGTTTTTTTTTAGCATGGACTACCCATGTCAAGGAGAGACGCCAGAGCAATCCCTAACAGAAATTTATGGCTTCCCATCCAGTAATCTCTGAGGTCTCGGAAGTTGCTGCAGGTGTCTGGTACAGTATATACCAAAGGAAGCATTATATTCAATAATAGGCCTGATGAGGGACGGGTACTGGGGAGTTATACCCACTTTTGCTCTTGAGGTGATGCCTTTGCTAATCGGGTGATCGACACAGAATGCCTTCCTCATCACAGCAGACACATGATGGTCAAAGCTGAGGTCACAGTCAACTTGTGTTCCCAGGTCTCTCACTACTGAATTGGTACTTAGGGTATTATTATTGATTTTATAATCAGCAGGGGCATTGTTATTACTGAATGGAATGATGATGCATTTTTTAACATTTAGATTAAGGCCATGGCTTTTGCACCAATCATTGGTCTGTGTAAGCCCTGTTTGAAGTACTCTGGCATTGCTAGGGGATTTAATGATAGCACCTAATTTGCAGTCATTCACAAACTTGGTTAGCCACAGCCCCTCTGTTTTGGCCTGGACTTCTGAGAAGTATATGCCAAACAAGATGGGGCCCAGCACTGACCCTTGTGGGACCCCCACTAGTGACAGGTCTGCTAGTAGTGGTAAAGTCTCCAACTTTGACTGAGTGTTGTTAATTTGTAAGCCAATTTGCAACCCACCTGACAACATAGGGTTGATATTCAGCTGGGTTAGTGTGTCAATAATGTCCAAATGTGGGATAGTGCCAAAGCCCTTGGCCAAGTCAAGATAGGCTGTGTGCATGGCTTTGCCCTCATCTATGGCTCTGGTCACATTCTTGAAGAAGTCCACCAGGTTTAGCAGGCATGACCTGCCCTTGACAAAATTGAACTGGGATGGATCCAGGGTTTGGAGGTCACCTATATCCTTATTTATGAGGTCCATGATGATTTGTTCCATTGCCTTACAGATGAGGCTGGTTAAACTTATGAGTCTATAATTTCCTGAGTCTGTTGCTGAGCCACCCTTTTGGGGGGAGGGGGAATAATAGTCAGTCTTTTCTATTCAGTGGGGACAAAGCTAATACTCATGCTGTGGTTGAATAGACTGCCTAATGGAGTAGCTAGCTCTTGTTTTAAAGCATTTAGAAAACATTTAGAAAGCAGCCCCGGAATGTCATCTGGTCCCATGGAGGCTGTGTTCTTAGCCTTGGAGAGATCATTGATGACTTGCTCTTTGGAGATGCAGGGAGGAAGAGATGATGAAGGCATGGTTTGTAGTATGGTGGGGGGTGACATTTTCACCAAAACTGTCTGCAAGCAGGTTTGCAATTTCTGCAGGGTCAGTGTGTGTGATGCCATCCACAATTAGTTTGACACACATCTGAGTCCTACCTTTTAGTTGCTGACATAACTGAGGAAAGTCTTATGGTTATCCTTAGCTAAGGTTGCTAAATTTTACTCATAGTTGCTCTTTGAATATTTTATGAGCTGTCTTATATGCTTATTTAGGCTGAGGAGGGTGTTCTTCCAGTTCTGGGATCTCACTTTTTATTTTTAGACAGCAGCTTCTTTCACTTATTGTATAATTTATTCATGCTAGATGTCCACCAGGATGGTTTATTTTTCTTGAGTCTATACATTTATGTAGATGTTTATACAGGGCATCAGAGTCTACCTCCAGTATAGCTGTCAATGTTATCTGTGGAAACTGGAGCTTGGAAGTCAGTTATATCTTCCCATAGGAGGGTATAGTTAGCTTTGGTGAAGTTTTTGTAGCCTAACTTCTCCTTTGGGGAGTTCTGGTGCTATTGCTAGTTCAAAAATGACTGATTTATGGTCGGATTTAACCACTGTGGGCCCTTGAGGTGTTGCATTGGTCACTCATGTTGGTGAGGACCAGGTCTAGAATATTGCAGCCCCTTGTGGGGTGGTGTACTAATTGTTCCAGGGCATTTGAGTTAAAAGAAATCCAGGAAATTTTGAGCAAGTGAGTATGGGCTAGTATAAGTTTCTTAATTAATGGTTTAATGCTTGCAGGCCTATGTTAATCCTAAGAAAATCATAGATTTGACTTCATGGACCTTTGCTGATAATGTGATGTTGGCTCTTTAATTCCTAATTCGTATTTACCATAGCTTTAGTCCAAAGAGGTGAGCATCATTTATTTCACAGTTACAGCCATCATCTACAGAAATCTTTGAGCCCCATAAAAATAAAATTTGCAACTGCCTCTACTCCTACACCTATCAAACAATTTATGGGGCTAGATAGCATACTCTTAGTGCTTTTTTAATTTAATTTTATTTATTTATTTTGAGTCAGTCTCTGTGGAAATGAAATGTTATACTGATCTGCCCTCAATAGGTGTGTTTGTCTCTCTAATCCCTCAGAGCTGTGAAAGGGGGAAATTCTCAAGGGTGCATGATGTTCACCCTAAAATCTCTGTTTACAACTACATGATCACAGCTTTGCCTAATATTGTAAATCACGTTATGATCATTTGAAAACATCAAATCTCTCCTATCATTTCTTTGTACGTCTAAACCGTTGCCCTTACTTTGAAATTCAAGATGTAATTTATTGTTTCTGTGGTGTGTTTTATTCCTCTTCATCTTTTTATTCTTCCCATTTTTGGCAATACTTGTCAACCTTATTGAATACATATATGTAATAATTCCTGTACATGTTAAAAAGAAAGTCATCCTGCATTTTACCATACAGATCATTGACTTCAGAAAGCAAGTAATGTATTTTGCTGTCATTACACTTTGTGAGAGCTTACATTAACCCACATCTATCACACATATCCACAAGTCCAGCATAAAATGCTGACTCTATCTCAGTCCCACTGGGAAATTTAGACCTACATAAATCTTGAGTGCCAATATGTAAACTTAATCATGCACTAAAATATATATTGCCTAATTGCATACTATGTAATTTATGTAATTTCTTCTCAAAGGTCTAGATTATGTTGTTCAATGAACCAAAATCTGAGAAGTCTGTGTTCCTCTTATCAATAACAGAAACCACAAATGTATAGCTCTTTGCTAACCAAGTGAAAACAAATTAAATCCCAAATCATATAACACTATGTCAAACAGGGTTGGCCCACTTCAAGATTTATGTTACCAAATGCAGTAACAAAACTATTACCATTTGTAGCCACTGGTCCTTCCTAGACAGATATCTTTCATCCTGTCCCATCTCTAAAGTGTGTTCCATGTCCATAAGGCCACTGTCCAAAATATCTGCAACATGCCCTGGTCCTTGAGACTCATGCCTAGATGAATGTATATTGTCTTATCCCCTATCTGTATAGTATCTTGAATCCAAATTGCCACCAACAGGGAAAAGCTGAAAGACACAACAACCACGAATACCATTAAAATTGTAATTAAGTGCTTGTTGACCCTGAAGATCAGATGAGGTAGAAGTCAATGGCACTTGTGAAAAGAGTTCAATCAACATTGTTTATTCTCCTTTAACAGTAACAGTAAATATCTCAACAGAAAGTTCATCTATCTTGTCTTCTCAGGAAAGTGGAGTCAAAAGGGGTGGACTTTGGGCAAGTACATCCATAATGTTTTCCAAAACTGTCCAGCTTTACAAAAGATCCAGACATTCTTGGGTGCATGTAGCAGAATAACTTAGAACCACATCCACTCCATCCAAACAAAAAAAATAGATCAGATGGAAACAAACCAGAGAAATATGTCACCACACCAATGCCTTTATTTCTTAAAAGAATCCATCATTAAAACAATCTAAAACAAGAAATTCAGTGTCTTCATCCATAAAGATAAGTAGGACTTCATCCAACTAAGTTGTACATGGTCAGTAAATCTGTAAGTTTCCTTTAGAAACAAAAAATGGTTTCCTTAAGGTCATAGAATCTCTTGTTTATAATTAGTGAAATTAATTGTTACAATATCAAAAAATATTCAAAATGGCCATTAACACATTATTTAAATAATTATTTATCAATAAATAAATAGATTGTCATGTAAAATTATTAGAAATGCACGGTGAATGAACACAATCTAGCTTCATAATTAGGATATACTTACCACCAGTCAGCCTTTTCAAGAAATCAGATTTGTCCTTACTTTAATTATTCTGTTTAAAACCACACTTCTTGTTTTGAAGCTCATAAATTCTTAATGTATGCATTTTCAAAAGCTTGTATATGGGGTTTACAGAAGGAATGCAGCTGATTTTTCTCTTAAAAGTTTTGTTTTGACTGGCCAAAATGTTGTTTCCTTCATTAAACTGTAAGGCTAAGTTAATTTTCCCATTAAATAAGTTTAATTTTAGTATGGTGTCAACAACGTCAAAATGTTTGTTAGGGACAAATGTGAACCTCTTTTCAAATAAAGTGAAAATTTATTTTAAGCATTTAGTGGTATGTAAAAATTTTAGGAGTTCAATGTTAGCATTTTGGAGGTCATTCCTCCTGACTTGGAGGGTTGGGCATGGGAGAACAGATTTCAATATAGGGAAGTGTTTGGCTATTGAAGTTGAATGTTACTTCCCCACAAGTTGAATGAACACGTGTGCATTGTCCCTATACTAAATTAAGTGCCGCTAAACTATGAATAAATTTATACTTATTTTTAATTTTAATGGGTATGTTACTAGATAAGTTTCACAGTTATAATTTATGTCATTTCAGATATTGGTTTACTTGAGTGGGTTTTATTTATGTATTTCACTAACTGCATTTCTAAAAATGTTACATGGCACTCTATGTATTTATTGATAAATAATTGCTTACATAATCTGTTAATGGTAATTTGGAACAGTTTGCTGATATTGTAACAATTCATTTTACTACTTATAAACAAGGGGTCCGATCACATTAAGGAAGCAATTTTTTTGTTTTTACGGGAAACTTATAAATTCATTGACCATGTACAGCTTAGTTTATTCTGATGAGGTCTTACAGCTTTTTTGGATGAAACCATTTAATCACTTGCTTTGGATTATTTCTATGGTGGATTTTTTATGGAATAAAAACACTGGTGTGGTGACATATTTCTTTGCTTCGCTTCCTTCTAATGTAATCTTTTGCTTGTGTGCTGTGTATATTTTTCCATGTTATTTTACTATACACTTTGCCAGGTGTTTTGGGTTTATATATATATATATATATATATATATATATATATATATATATATGGGATTACCGCCAGTTGTCAAATACTCACCTTATTGAATGCTATTTCAGCGAATGTCACTTTATTGACTGTCATTATATCGAACTCCTAGAACTGGAAAAAGAAACCCCGGGAAAGGAACCACTCAGCCACCAGGAGAAAACAAAAAGAAAAAAAAATCTTGCCCCCTACACATCCCCCCCCCCCCAAATAAATATACTGACTCTGAAATCGCACTACAATGGAGTAAGGGCAAAGTTCACCATGGTGGGCAACTGTTTAGCTTCCCAGGCTTCCTATTCACAGCTCTGGTAGTTTGACAGAATGACAGTCGATGCAGTGAGGCTCAATGAAATGGCATTTGATAAGGTGAGTACTCGACAATTTGCGGTAGAGGATATATATATACGTACCTTGGTCAACACAGCAAAATATCAATGACAATAGCATCAACCACAAAAGGTTGACAAAGCAAACATCAACTGTCAACTGTGCACATGTGATTAAAGTTCTGTCCACTTGCAAACAAAAAACACCAAATAACATTTTTTGGGGTATGGAGCAAGCTCTCCTGCACACCCCACATCCGCTGCTAATTATATATACTAATTCCGAAAATGTACAATCACAAGGGAAAGAGAGTATTTCCCCACCCAGGTATTGTTGATCCTGCACACCTGTTGGTCATCTGCCTATGTTGACCAACTGTGGTCAATCATATAGTTGTCGACCAAATTCTTAAATTGCTTGCTTGTTCTAATAGCCAAGGAATTTTGACAATTTCATGTATGTCACCTTTTCCCCCTTCTAAATCCTGCCTGCACATCTAGCAGTCCTCAGTCCCTATATTCTTACAGTCTCACATGCATGGTCTTGAGCATCACCTGACGTATGTGTGAAGCAAGAGTAATTGTTTGGTGATTTAAATACTCCATAGCATTGCCTTTTTTGGGATTGGAGTAGGAATAGCCCGCTTCCAATACAGTGGCCTCTACTGAGTTTCCAACTTTGCTCGCACATTCTGAGTAAGAATATAACAATATCATTTTGTAAGATCTTAAACTATTCATCTGAAATCTCATCATTACTTGTGCCCCATTTAACTTCCCTCTGCAGGATGTTTGGCTCTTGAACAAGTTGCATATTATCATATGTACCAATGATAATGTATGCTTTTTTATATAGTTATTTTGTATATTCCTGCTACTGCTACTGCCTTTTAATATCTTCTGCTTCTATTTAAACAACCAAACCAAAAACCACCTCCAGAGGAAGCCTTAATAGGCAAAAATAGTAAAATGAAAAAAAGGCTTCCACCACAACGAAAAGTTCACTGAGAAATTTTGTTAAAATGTAGGCTTTAATAAAACGAAGAAATAAAAAGCGCTTATCCTGTTTGACCTGCAACTTGAATAGCACAATTTGTGCTTTTTATTTCTTCGTTTTATTAAAGCCTACATTTTAAAAGAATTTCTCAGTGAACTTTTCATTGTGGTGGAAGCCTTTTTTTTCATTTTACTATTTCAGCTTCTGTTTGGTCTCTTCCATCTTTATCTTTTATCAGACCCTGTACTAGCTGGAAGTTTCCCTTCATTTCAGCAGTTAACTTGGAAAGATGTCTTGTCTTTTCCCATTCTGTTATCGTCTTGCAGTTGCTTGCAGTGCTTATTTAAATATACCCGTATGTCTCTTCTTACTGTCCCGTGAAACCCGGCATTCAGTGTAACGTTTTCATTGTCTTCAGTGCCTTTTACTCTCTTTCATTTCACAACTACTGCTAAAGCCTCCACCTACAGCCAGTTTGCCTTCTTAATCTTCTTTCTGTTTTGAATATTTTTTGCTTCCATCTTGCAAAAAGATATTTTTGTGTTTTGCATTGTTGGGAGTATGCTTATCAACCTTCCCAAGGTTTAGATGTTTAGGTTTGAATAATCATGTATTGAGTACATGAAATGCAATTATTCACAGCTGACTCACTGGCAACACAACATGATATGACATGAGAGACAGAGTTCTACTATGCCCCAGATGACTAAGCTTCAGTTAGTGTTCTGGGTGTTGGAGGTGACAGCCAAGGAGGGATTTTAATGAGCAGTTCATTTCAGCTCTCCCATCATGTAGGAAGGTGTTTGTGAAGTCATTCTTCAAGACTCAGAGGTCCACCTATTGGAACAGCAGACACTGCAGCTTTTACATCTTGGGATTCGGGGAGCATGACCCAGCCCCTCACAAATGCATGTACTCTTAGTTAGACATTGCAGGTGTGAAAAAGCACCACTCACAATAGGTCTAGCTAGCAGGCATTATTTTTTTCTTTCTGGACAATAGGTGAAGGTGTTAGAATTATGAGAATGTTATCCTGTTCCCCAAATATTGTTCACAACCTTCCTCTCTGTGCTTAACCTCATATCTTCTGATCCTGGGATATATGAGGAAACAAATTGTCAAAAGGTAAGAAGCTTTTGATGGTTATGGGGAAGTGGGGTGAAAATGTCTTCAGAACTATGCTAGTGTAAATGGCATCATCCTGATGACTGCACCAAGTATGTTAGCATTATACAAAAGTTAAAAGTTGTCCAGAATTCACAATTAAAGTTACAAAGGAGCTGATTCATACAGGAGTTCAAATAGATATTCAGCATCCTGGTTTTCAGCAACACAGGAGTAAAGGGTGATTTTGTTTCTAGCGTCTATGACTGCCAAAATAGTAATATTTCATTACTGGAGTCAGCGAATGTTTTCACTTCCTTTTGTAAAGATTTGCTAGAATAATTCCATGCAAACTTGCCTGAAAGAAAAATATGACACCCATAACAACAAAATTGTAACATTTACTGAAGGGGGGGGGGGATTCCCTTCTAATACTCAAAGGGCCATATCATCGAATTTCATTTTCGCAAAATGAAAATCGTTAAAATTAAATACCTGAATGACGAATTTTTCCAAGGGTAAGTAAACACTTTCCCAACATGCCCTTTTTTACATTGTAGTGTGTTCCCAGAGTTGGCATATATAGTTAGAGGAGTGTGGGGCCCTCCCACATAGTTGGGTTTTATTTACTCCGATGTGTGTCTCTTTGAAGTCTGGGCAAGTGTTTACTTGCCCTGGGAAAATTCACTGTTTGGGTATTTTGTTTTCTCATTTTTTTGTCCATTCAACTATTAGAAGTAGATCCAGGGGGAGACACTATCTCTCTCTCTCGCTCTCTCTCTTTTTTTTTTGTTAATATCATGTAATCATTCTTCTTTTGAATTCATAATTTTCCTTTTCTTTTTTAAACACAGAGGAAGATTTTTTATTCAAAAAAATAGAATAATATACTGTAGATGTAAATAAACAAAAAAAAAAACTTTAGACATGGCTTGTGAGTTTTGTCAAATTGCCCCTCTGTTATCCATACTTTAAAACCTGCTGTCCTCACTGCATATGCACCCAAGTTTGTAGGCTAGAGGAAGAGACTTGGATGGTTATGTTCTGGAGGAGATAGTGTTACAGTGCTCTGAAAGGTGTAAATATTAGGTCTGCATAAAACCACTATGGTTTATCTTGAATTGACTGAAGGTTCAAATCAATAGTAGTTTAGCACTGAGCTGCACGGTTAAACCAGGCTAAAGATTAAAAAGTGACATTGCTGGCTTCCACTCTTACTTTTAGTTAGTCAGTCAAATGCCCTGCTGTAGAGATTTAAGAAGCAGTACAACTTAGTCCCTTGTGAAGTTGAACAAATCCTTTGCTGAATAATAAACCTTACTGCACTTCTAGACCATACTAACGAAATATGTTGTTCTAAGCTATTCAAATTCCATATGTTAAGAATATACCCTTTAGAACAGAATAACTTAGACAAACTCTAAAACTATGCTGCCAAAAGCAATGAAGCTTCAGAACTGCTAATCAGACAAAAGACCGGTGGATCCCAGTACAAAATGTACTATATGATCTGGCCTCCATGAGCAGATACAGTGATTCACAAGTGTAAACTGTTTTCCAAATGATCAATTTTTAGGTGGTACAGTGATTAGCATTTCCTCTCATCTTTGTCTTCTGAAGCTTGCAGCTTCCATATGGATGTAGTTTGTATGCTGTCCTCATCTTTGCATGTTTTCCACCAGAAACTTCCATTTCCTCACACCTGCTAAACAGATGTTATTCAGAATGACCTACTGCACTAAAATTATCCCCAGATTTCCACTGTGGCTTTTTTGTGGCTTTTTTGCTCAGTCCTGTAAAAGATTCATTAGCTTAGTGAGATTTAAGTTAACAATATAAAATATATGCAAATGACCAGATTTCCTCAGGTATTTATGTGTCTCTGGTAAAATTACTTATTATGCCTACTGCTAAATGCATGGTTGCCTTTTGGTAAAAGAATATTGTATAATGAAGAAGCCAGGGTGAAACAGACATTCATACCAGTCCTTTGATGAAGGCAAGGAGCATACAATAGAAACAAATCTGCGTGCAATCTTTAAATGCCTTTACTGCTTCCCATATAGTGACTGTGTATTATTATAAAATCCGGAGAAATTATATTTTCTTCCCAGGTATTAAATTCAGGATTTGATATGGACTGATTTAGAAAGTACTTCAGATCAGATGGATCAGTTATACCTAAGGAAGCTGTTATCCCTGGAAAAAGAAATGTCTGATCATATACAAAATCTTCAGTTCAGTAGGTCAGTCATGTGAAATTATTACCATCAGGAGAAAAAATAGTGTTGGTAATTAAAATGTAATATTTTTGGAAAATGAATGGTCATAAAGAGAGATTATCACAAATACATGTATATTCATTTATCAGGAATAAGAAGGCTCTTTCTGACATTCAAAAGATGTAAGAAATCCTTATATAGGCTTTTCATTTTGGATTGGAGTTATAAGATACCTGGCTGAGTGCTACCAAGAAAATCAGCATTATAGAAAAATGGACTTTAAATGTTGACTCAGGCAGTATTAAGCCCGTAGGGCAAACCACCACATAACCCAAAATTGTGGTCATAGGAGACTCCATTGTGAAATGCATAGATGTCCAAATCAATAGAGTAAAGGGAGGGTCGTGGTCAATTGCCCATCAGAGGCCAGGATCCAGCAGCTGATGCACATTTTCATGTAACCAAACCACAAGTAACAGTATGCCTCAGTCACAGTCCATGCGAGTGTAAATGACCTGAGAGGTACACCATAGCTCTCAACTGGCCAGATTTTCACAGATTATCCAGAATTATGTCTCTTATTTTTGATATGTTCCTCATAAAATTTGTGGTTATCTGGAACACTATTGTGGATTGAAGTCATTTTGAATTTCAGAATTCATATACTTCAGAAGATGCATTCCAATACAACACCTATTATTCTATGAACTTTCTAAGTTTTTAAGAACAATATTTAAAATTTGTCCCTGTTTTTGAGCCTTTTACCCCCCCCCCCCACACACACACACATTTTTCCTTTGTCCAGATTTCTTGAGATAAGAGGTTGAGAGGTATAGGTATATCCCTGAACTATATGAAGAGAGATACTGGAGCTCTTGGACTATGTGCTCAGGCCAGTATGAGCATAGCATTGCCTTCTCCAAGGATGATGTCACAATATGAACAAAAAATAATTGAATGTAATAATTGGCTTAAGTTTTTGTGTCAGAGTATGGTTGATGGACCACACTGCTTTTCAAAGGATGGTCTGCACCTGTCCTCTCTAGGCTTTCAAATATTGGCTGAAACATTGTCAACCTCCGGTGTGCCCTTTTAGGCATTGCCAGCATGATAAACCTTCAGACATAGTAATACCAACCAAGGAAAATTTAAAGGTGTTACTGTTCAGTTGCAGGAGTCTAAACAAGAAAGTCCACTCTTTGCAAGCTTTCCTTACCCTGGAGATTTAGACATCAGTGTAGTTATTGATAGATAGTTTAAACCTGCAGACAGTACCCGGACATAGCAGGGATATAATGCCTTTCTTACAATTAGACTAGTTACTGCACAGGAAGGGACAAAAGGTAGAAGAGTCTCAATTTATATCAAAGACAAACACATTCAAGACTTGTCAAAAAGTATGAAGAGCTTGAACTTCTCCATGTCCAAATTACCATAGGCAAAATCCCATATCATATCCTTTACAAGCTATAGGTCCCCCTCTATGGCCCTGGAAATCCATAACACATACTTAAACATACTGGAGACACTTCCCATTCAACACAATACCATATTCATGGGCGACTTCAATAACCCCACTACAAACTGGGAAATCATACAAAACCCCAAAGATGCAGGCCCATAGATTTATGGACTTTGTAAACACACATATCCTCAACCAGCTAGTTCATACTCCCACTAGGAATGTTAACATTCTTGATTTGGTCCTAACATGCATAGGAGAACATTGCACCAATAAAACCCAGAACTCCAGCTAACCCTGGCACTTTTAAGAATTATTCTATGGCAAATTTCCCACTAAGTGACACCCTAGCAATATTTCAACCCCCACCCCCCCCCAAAAAAAAAAAATAAAAACAGAGAAACACAGCTGCCTATTTGGAATTGTTAATGAAAATCCTATACAAGCATGTTAATGGCTACACAGAGACAGCTGGACCTACCTGAAATAAACACAAATCAAACAAAAAACAAGCCACCCTGGTGGAATCCCAGTATAAATAGGTTTTATAACAAAAAGGAAGAAAATTATGGCAAAAATTAAGAAGTACAATACCCAGCAAGTTACAAACTTCCTCATCAGTCTAAAAAAGTAACTCAGGGGGCTAATCAAGTTTACCAAAGTTAAATCTGAAGTAAAAAAAATAGCGCTAGGTCAAGAACAATCACACAGCATTTTTCAGCTGTCACTGCAACCTCAATAGCAGTACACAACAATGTGCAGAACTAACTGTAAATGGAGCCACATATACTGGGCCTGAAGATATAGAAAATCTACTGGCTAATAAATTTACCTCAAAATTTTCCCCTTTCTCCACCTCTGATACCTGCTCAGGAAATACCATCAACCATAACTGCCCCAACTAACAATAGAGAACAGGATCTCAATGCACTCTTCAAGGCCAAGAACACTGTGCTGATGGGTCTGAATAAAATCCCGGGATGCCTCCTTATCAGCGTGAAATATGACAGGGCCACTAGAATCACTATTTAATCATAGCCTCCAGACAGAGGATTTGTGCCAATCAAATGGAGGACTGCAACTGTTATCCCTTTCACAAGAGTGAGCCATTTTGTAACCAGGTAACTACAGAAGCATAAGTCTGACTAGCCATATGCAAGGGGATGGAAAGAATTATCATGGAAATGATAAACAATGACATAGGAAACGTTCAGACACTGGATTCAACCTAGTTTGTGATTTTCAAGAGCAGGTCATGTCTACTCAACCTCGTGTACTTCTTTGTAAAGACTAACAAAGCAATGAACAGGGACAAAATGGTGTATACTGCCTACATTGACCTTGCCAAAATATTCAACACAGCATCCCACTCAGACATTTAGGCAAACACACAAAATTATGTATAAACCCCTAAGTCTCACAATGGATAGCCAGCTGACTCAAAGATAGGATCCAAGAAGTTAGGATAGGGGAGTCTACCACTACAGAAAGGACAGGCACTAGTGAAGTTCCTCAAGGTTCAGTGCTGGGGATGCTCCTTTTTGGCAGCTTCTCCTCCAAAGTTAAGGCCAACATCATAGGTTCATAGGTAAGTACTAGGCTATCTGCCCAAGGGCATTATAAGCCTAGCCAGAGTGTGTTGGCTTTTGCCACCCCCTTAGATTAGTTTCCTGTCCCTCTGACCAGCAGAGCCATTACTTCACTGTGCCTCTGACCAGCAGAGCCACTGCAGTGATCCCTGGGGTAAATTTTCTGTTTCCCATCCACCCATCAAGGTTTCTCTTGAAGAGTGCTAGTGAGGGGCTCTGCCTGATGTATATTGGAATCTTGTTCCAAAGCATGGGGAGTCTAAAGGCCAGGAATCTATCCCTCCAGCACGTCCTATTTATCATTGTGGTAAGGTTTATATCCCTAGAGTGTGTGGCTTGCAGGGATTTGTTTTTTTTAGGTGGAGCATATCCATCAATTCTGGGTTGGACATGGCCTTGTATGTCAGGCAGAGATCACCTCTGAGTAAGTGGTATGCAACCGAGTAAAGCTGGAGTTTCTTTAGCAGGCTGCATAGGTCATCTGTTTGAGGCCAGTAATCCTCTTGGTGAGGTACTTTTGTGGTCTTTCCAGCTGTTGCAGGTGTCTTGTAAGGTACATCCCAAATCGGGCATTGTATTCTATAATAGGTCTAATAAGTGATGAGTAGAGAGGCACAATAACCTCCTTTGTTCTGGATGTGAAACCTTTTGAGATTAGGTGGGCCACGTAGAAGGATTTTCTAACCACCTTGGCAATATGATTATCAAAGGAGAGATTGCTATCTACTTGGGTCCCCAGATCCCTTATTACTTTTTCTGTATTTAGGGGACTACCACCTATGTGGTAGTTCACGGGTACTTTGTTTTTTCCAAAGGGGATGACTATGCACTTTTTGGCATTCAGCTTGAGGCCATGATTTTGACACCAGGTCTCAGTGAGACCCTTCTGGAGGGTGTCTGTATCAGCCGGAGAATCAGTTATGGCCTCTAGTTTGCAATTGTCTGTGAACTTGGTCAGCCAAAGTCCTCTTGTGCTTGCCTGTACCTCTGAAAAGTATATACTGAACAGGAGGGGTCCTGGGACTGAGCCCTGGGGGACGCCACTTGTAACCGGTTTAGAGTCGGACCTAGAGTCTGCAACTCTCACCATGTGGGTTCTGTCCGTGAGCCAATTTGCAACCCATCTCCTGACATAGGGGTTAATGTTCAGGTTGGTGAGTTTGTCTATAATACCAGAATGGGGAATGGTGTTGAAAGCCTTTGCAAGGTCTAGGCAGACTGTGTGGACCTCCCTACCTTCATCTACCAAGGGTAACTGTCTCAAACAAATCCACCAGGTTTAGGTGGCATGATCTGCCCTTAACAAAGCCAAACTGGGTGGGGTCCAAAATTTGGAGGTTCCCAATGTCTCTGTTAATGAGTTCCATGATGATGCACTCCATAGCCTTGCAGACCAGGCTAGTCAGGCTTATAGGGTGATAGTTCCTGGGGCCCATTGTGGTGCCACCTTTGTGGAGTGGGATAACTGTTGCTGTGCGCCACTCTGTGGGTACATAGCCAGTAGAGAGGCTGAGTTTGAACGGTGTGTTTAGGTGAGGAGTTAGTTCATTTTGGAGCTCTTGTAAGGCACAGCCTGGGACACCATCTGGTCCCATTGAGGATGTGTTTTTGGCTTTGGATAATCTGTTTTAACCTGTGTGTCAGTGATTGCTGGGGCCTTACATTCTTCTGGTATGGTTATGGGCCCTTTAGGGGGTGAGAGGGGTGTAAAGTTAGCACTGAACCTGTCTGCCAAAATGTAGGCAATATCAGTCAGTTCAGTGTATTTTGTGCCATTCTGTACCAACTCAGAGCAGATCTGAGAGTTTCCATTTAGGTACTTGACATAGCTAAAGAGCACTTTGTGGTTATCTTTGGAGTCTTTAGCAATTTTTCTTTCCAAGCTAGCCTTGGATGATTTAATGAGGGATCGTAGTTTCTTGCTGATACTGATCAGGGATGTCTTTCCTTCTAGGGATTTTGCTTTTATCTGTACTATTTTCCTCCTTCTATTGTAGAGCCTGTTTATGGCAGGGATCCACCAGACTGGTTTCCTTTTCTTGGAGGAGTGAGTCTTGGTTTTACTTGGGATAGCACGATCCATGCATTCCTGCAGATGATCATAGAGTGCCTTTGTATAGATTTCAGCACCTTGGACAGCATTGTCCATTGGCGTGGGGGCTGTGAACCTTTCCACCTCAGTCTTAAGCAACGTGAAGTTTGTTTTGAAAAGTTTTTCATGGTGGTTTCCTTGATTGGTGTTGGGGGCAGAATGTGAATATCCAGAGTGATTAGTCTATGGTCTGATCTAATCAGCAAGGGGTTGACATCAGGTGTGGAACACCGGTCGCCCATGTTGGTGATGACCAGGTCCAATATATTGTTCCCTCTGGTGGGGGTGTTGACCAGTTGATCCAAGGTGTTTGAGTTTATAAATTCTAGGAAGCGTTGGGTAAGTTAGTACTTGAGTAATTCTCCCAGTTAATGTTTGGGTAGTTGAAATCACCCAGTATTAGGGTGTTTGGTAGGACCTTCATATTTCCCAGTGTCTCCAGAAATGCGGAATGGGGGTCCTGGGTCATGGTGGGTGATCTGTAGCAAGCTACAATTTGGATTGCAGTTTTGCCAATTGTTAGTTGCACTTGGATGATCTCTGATGCATCGTGCTGCACCACTAACCTGGAGGTGTGAATATCCTTGATGAATATGGATACACCCCCGCCTTTTGTATTTTGCTGTGGGTTCTATGGCCAAAAGATATGGTATGAGTTATAGCCTGGTAGTGCTGGGGTGCTCTCTGGAGCCTTAAACCAGGTTTCTGTTACTGCACAGATATCAATATTCTCCATAATGAGGAGTGCCTCGAGTACATGCATTTTGAGGTTTAGACTTCTGGCGTTGAGTAGCATTACCCTCAGTTTTTGGTTACTTGTGGTATTTACAGTGGTGGGTTTGTCTTTTGAGCCTTGCCTAAAAAAGACACTATGGGGGTGGCAAGAGCCTTTGCCAGTATTTGAAAGCCTAAGAGTGACAGGTGCAAGCCATCTCTTGTGAAGCAGAAACCTAGCCAATTGTTGAAGTTGATAATTTTTTCTTTATACTGTGGCATAATTCTTGATGAGGGCAGGATGCTACTCAGGGTCAGGGTCATACCTGCCTGGGCTAGATGATCAGAGAGCTCTTACATGTCTCTTTTCGTGTAGTCCAGGGTGGTACATCTCAGGTCATTCACACCAAGACGTACAATGACAAAGTCGTATTTGTACTTGTTCTGGAGTGACCTGAGTGCTTGTGTCATGTGGCAGATCCTGGCACCTGACAGGCAGCTAACTGTAACCTTCTCCTTGTCCAGCCTAGTTAGTGGGACATCAGTGTGCCTGACTATAGAGTCGCCTATCACTAGTGTGTTGGATATGTTATTTTGCCTTACGGGCTGTGATTGTGTGGCACACTGATTATGTGAAGGGTGTGTTTCATAGTTGGTGATGGGTTGTGGAGGTTCCTTGGATGTCTGCTTTGGAAGTCTCTGTTGCTTTTGCAGATTTTTATTTAGAGCCTCTGAGTATGTTTTCGTGTATTTATGTGTGTTATTTGCCTGTGTTGGTTTGTTAGGTCTATGTGAGACTGGTGGTGTGATGCAAGTATTACCCTTCTCCTCTTGACAGTCAGTTACAGTCTGGGGTTGAGAGAGCCTTGCCTCCAGTGTGGCTGTATAATTGCATCTCTCGCATATATTAGTGTTTGGTGGTAGGAGGAGAGGGTTGTCTGTGTACATGAGGCAGTTGTAACATTGCCTCAAAATGCCCAGATTCACCAGTTGGACTGGAGAGTATACTGGAAACTGCCTTTTGAACATGCCTGAATAGGTAGAGTGAGCTGTTTTTCTGATTGACTGGTGGGGACGAATAGAGAGCCTTGTCCTTCTGGACAGTATAAGGGGGGCTAGTGCTAGGGGTATTTAGTGCTTGTTATGGGTTTTAAGCAAGTGCTGGGATGTAAAATGAATGGTTTGTGTGCTAAAGTTGAAAGTTTGTCTAGTTCCAAGGGAAAAACTGAAGAGAAGACTTCATGGAGTTGGGAATAGTTTAACCCTAGCTAATCAGCGCTGCCTGGCACGCAAAACCGTGCAAATGTGTTTTTTATATAAGAAAGATGAAAGAGATAGAAATTAGCCCAAAATGGCCAATAAAACTACAGTTTCTGGGCAGAAACCACTCATCCAAGGGCAGGTAGGCTGTTCACAGCTCCCCACTCTCACTGATGAACAAAGAAACTTCCATTTTGCCCAAGTAAGGTATGGCCAAACACAGAAGCTTAAACACAGTCCAGGTATTGGCTGGTATCTGAAACTGGACTTTTCTAGCTTAGTAAGGTGGGAAAATAGCAAGATTGTTTTGTTTTTTGTTTTTTTTTTTCAAGAAAACAGTAAAAACAGATGCAAATCATGGGCCTCTAGCTGACCAAGTTTGCAGAAGATTGCAAACTAAGTGCAGTCATAGAATCCCCCAATGACATAAATACCATCCAAGACCAATAACTGGTGCCAGAGCCACAGTTTAAAGCTCATTGCCAAGAAATGCATAAAAGTGTCGACTGGGAATATGGCTACCTGTGGAAACTACCATATTGATACTACAGCCCTAAGAGAAGACCCAGTGGTCAGAGATTTGGGAACGCATGTAGACAGGAACCAGGCCTTTGACCATTAAGTGCCTATAATAGTAAGGAAATCTTTCTTTTTACGCAACTTGTAAGTAAGGGTCTGGCATCTAGATCTAAGGATGTTATTGTTCCACTGTGCTCAGCCTTCATCAGACCAGTCATTGAGTACAGAGCCCCTTTTGGTATGTACCTGACCAGGAATATGCAACAACTGGATCAACCACAGAGGTTCCTCACAAAATGCATACAGGGCATAAGCAACATGCCCTATGCAGACCACGTCAAACCATAACCCTATACTCAGTCTTCTACAGACTGCACAGAGTTGAGCTGTACCTGCCATACAAAGTATCTTCTGATCCTACTTTGATGGACCTGTTAAACACCTGCAGAACTAATAGCATCAGAATTACTCAATCTAGTGACCTAAATTTCTTCTGCAAAATAAATAGGACATGTTGGAGGGATGGCTGTGTGTCTCACAGACTGTCCTATCTAAGGAACAGGCTTTCCATCAAGGTGAAGCACAGTGTTTCCCTAACCCAATTAAAGCATTAACTTGGACCAAAGGATGGGAAATCGGTAACTTACCCTGGTCTGGAACCTATATCTCTGTTAGACAGAGGTAGCTTGTAAATGCTTGGCCACCCATGCCCAAACTTATATATACCCCTTAAAATAACCCTAGGGGATACTACAGAGGTCATATGGTACTTTGTTAATAAACATTGAAAGTCATAAGGGTGCACGAATGGATCCCCCCATTGTAAGAGGGGTAGATTGAGAAATGGAAGGGCCCATTTCAACTTTAAAAAACTTTATTTCAACTTTGAAAAACCTGCTGGTCAGGAAGTTTTGGAACCAGGCAACAGTTGTATTGCTAATGCCTAGTTCTAGAAATGAATGTAGATGTTTGTGGTCAAGGAGGTCAACAACCTTAGTGAGGTTGGTGAAGACTGCCACAGTCAGGTTGTCTTTGTGCATGTTTTTTTTTTTTTTTTTTTTTGAAATAGAACTTATAGTTACAACTCCATAGTATCAGACAACCATATGTAGCACAGTCCTTATGCATGGTGCACTTAAGATATCCCCTAGTGTTCTGACCACTTTATCATTAATAAATATCTTATCACTGATGAATAATACTTAGTTGCATTTGATACTAGGGCTCACAGTGGTTTAAGATTATCATTATGTTTGTAGGTTCATAGAAAGTTACTAGCCTAACTGCCCTATAGCCCTATGTTTGTAGGTTCATAGAAAGTTACTAGCCTAACTGCCCTATAGCCCTTACAAGCCTAGTCATATTTATCTAGACTTGCCCCAGTTGTCAGTGGTCAGGTGAGTGACGTTCGCAGTGGTAATGATCTTTGGTACTTAATACCAACCTCCTCTGTCCAGGAGGGACATGGGTGCCACCACAGGAGTGAATTTGTTGTCACCCATCCACTGCTCTAGCTTGCATTTGAAGAGGTTCAGGGAAGGGTCTGTTTCACATGAATTGGAAGCTTGTTCCACAGAAGTGGCATTCTCTGGTAGATGTATCTACCTCTCCAGCATGACCTGTTCATGTCAGAGGCTAGGTTAAGATCTCTGGAGCGGGTGACCCTCTTGCAGTTTGATGTATGAATGTATAGCATTTCCATCAGGGCCAGTTCAGAGACTGTCCTGTAAACCAGGCACACTTCACCCATTAGCAACCTGTAGAAGAAAAAAAAGTGACAGGGCTTTCAGTCTTTCTGTGTAAGACTTGTTTTATGTACCCTGTAATTTATTGGTGAGAAACTTCTGTGGTCTGTCTAATTGTTGCAAGTGTGTGGTGATGTACATGGAAAAGGGAGCACTGTACTCAATTATTGGTCTGATAAGGGTTGAGTATAATGGAATTATAACATCCTTAGAGCTAGATGTGATGGCTTTACTTACATAAGATTTGCCACATAGAAGAATTTCCTTATTGCTGTGGATATGTGGTAGTCAAAGTTCAGATTGCTATCAACCTGAGTACCCACATCATGTACTACTGGGTCTACACTTAGGGTGGTTCTTTCTATAATGCAATTAGCAGGGATGTCAGCTTTCCCAAAGGGAATAATAATGCATATGTTTGCATTTACCTTTAATCTGTGGTTCTGGCACCAATTATTTGTCTGCAGTATCTTAACATCATTGGGGGACTCAGTGATTGCTCCCAATCTGCAATAATTAGCAAACGTGGTCAGCCTGTTGGTGTGTTTCTTTACCCCTTTAAATTCCTATAAAGCATCTTGAGTATGATTCTTAGTATTGTCTATACCCATGACAATGTTTCCTTCCATTTATCCTGAGTTTAACAAGTGTTAGTCTGCCTTGTGAATATTGTATAGTATCTACTATGTCGATATCTAACACCATTACCATAGAACACATAAACTGTTAACAAGTAGATAAGCACTAGTATTAAATGAGGACAGAAAGTATTTCTTAATATATTTTAAGGTTTACTTTTATTTTTATTTTCTATTTCCATTCAGAAATGGATGTCATACACAGTCTTGATTTTTAAATTTATCTTTCTTTATATGTGCAATGAATCTCCAGTACACCTGTCCCAGAAGGTCCATTAATAGTAATTTTCCTGTCCCTTATCCTAGATCTTTCATTTCCATTGACCTTATTTTCCCCATTGTCTCTACCACATGGAGTACAATAGCTCTTTCCTTGCTCCTCCACAGTTTTGTGATTCCCTTTTTAATGTTAGAGATTTGCTGTTGGTTCATGAATGATTAGTAGGTCAAGAGTGGCTGTTGGTAGGCTTAGGCAAGTAGGTTCATTGACGAGTTGCAAGAAGTCATTGCTGGCTAGAAATGTAGATAAGTTGTTTAAGAGGTGGCCTGAGGAATAATTACATTTGAAGTCACAAAAGATTTTATGTTTTGTGTTGTTTTTATTATTCTTGATGTGATTAGTGGCTGAGAGGATGGCTTGGATAAGAGACTTGAGTTTGGAAAGAGAAGGAGGAAAGAGTCCTGGAGCCCATTAAGGAGCCGAGCCCAAATTCCCAGATGTGCCAAATCTCTGTCTGGTTAAGTGACCTGCTGAAAGTCCTGCAGTAGGCAGATTATGGCTGAGGGAACCACATCCTGCACTACAGGAAGTATCTCATTAACAGCTCATTGCCTCAATCATTTATTTTAACTGCCAGGCGCTAGACCATGCCATGAATCATGGGATAGAAAACTAAGCAGTACTTTTTAAACTGACTTCTGAGAGGAGAAAGAAGATTATTATGACCTTAAATGAGGGTGTGGATTGTGGTGAGTTCCTTTTTTAACCTGAAATATTCAAGTTCACACAAAAGCCGTGAGAAGGTAGAATGGGCAGGAGCCATTAACTTATAGTTAAAGGAACAATAATTGTAAGCCATGTATGTCAAATCGAATCATACCAATGGCATCAGCATGGAGATGTTTAATTTATAAAACTCTGATCCCGCCAATTGTGTCATGATGCAATAAGGCATAAAGGACTTATGCTTTTTGTCCCCAATTGGCATTGCACAGTGACAATGAGCATTATAGTAATTGATGCAAAGGTCATTAATAGCCATAATTTTACAATGTACAACAATGGTTTGCCTTGTCTGTCATAACCTGACAAGGATATTTTGCTCACTCTGTCCCCTTGTGTGCACTGTAGCAAGATACAGCCCATAGACTAATGGGTGGATCTGTTGTCTTTCCCATCCACTCTTTTAAAATTCCGCCTGATCATCCTGCCTCCAGTGAGCCTACATGTGTACACAGTTTTCTGCCTTATGTTTATTCCATGCCTACCTAGAAGAAAGATCATATTACAGAGAGATGAATAGCAAGCTCACTTACAAACCACTCTGGTGCGTTAACCAGTGGGCAACTGCTTAGATAATAGAAGACAAGGGCTACCACAGATAATGAGTGTCTGTTTCACACGTATCTATATATCATATGTATCTAATGCTCTTTCCTTCTCTCTTTTTATATAGGTACACATATCTGTATGTATGCATGCATAAACTGAGAGTCGTTTATCTGTGATGAGTAGTAGAAGGGAGGAATTATGGGCATCAAACAGTTTTATATTTGTTTTGTATAAGATAAGAGGGGGCTTTGGTTAAGCACATGTTAACTATACATGGGGAAGCCACAACCCTCAATATAACCATCAAATATACAGTACAGGGAGTGATTAGGTTGGGAGCTTACACATGTACAGTTTATGCAATACTGTGTATCCCCTGCCTCGGAGCCAATTATAATGCATACTACCAAGGCATTCCCATAATGAATTCATCACAAAGGCAACTGGTTGTCTGTGATCTGGTTTGTAGCTAGCCAAGATGATGTCAAACAGGATGCACTATTCAAAATATTTTATTTTCCTGAATCACAAAACGTTTATGCAGAACTGAGGCATATAACAAAGAAGATAATTGACTTACACTTAGAAACAACTGTTTTCCTTGTATAGTTCATCTATCACAGAAAAAGGCAAATCATTTTAAATCCCTATTGTCCAAAATTTCTGAAAAATCCAGTTCAAACTGTAAGTGAAAGATTTTGAACCTCAGTTTTAAATGGTAATTCCAACTGAAGAAAACATAGTTTAAATGATCTTTTATAATCTGCACACAAAACTCTTAATGTTTTTAAGAATACATAGATTACTAAGAAAAATCACTGCAGCACTGGTGGTCAGTTAAGTTTTATAAATGGTGGCGTTGCAGACTGAGCCAAGTTACTATGATTCTGATACTTTTGGTGGAAGAGAAACTTGACTTGGTTTTGATTCAGTATACTGTGAAACAGCAGTTATTCGATGTTTTATAAATTTGGAAGCATTTGCCATAACAGCATAGCTAAGGATTTAAAACCATTCAGTGACGAACAACTGAGTGTCTTCTGTAAGTTACACTGTTCTTAAAGAACAAACGTTATCATAACATCAAATACTATTCAATAAATATGGGCTTAATTTTAATGACAGTGTTGGGATTTTAGTAAAAATATCATCACATCATAATGTGAGATGGATAAAATATTATGGGAGTCTTGAGTGTTTCATTGTTTAGAAGTCTGTTAGCTTGAAACACCTCTGTGACTCAGGAACCCTTCAACATCTGCATTGCGTGCACCTGTTACTTTGTAACCTCCAGAGAAATAAAAATATATGCACACATTTTAATGAAGAGCAGGCTAAGAAGTCCTCAAAGAACATTCCCCCCTTAGTTTCCATTACTCATATTTCATTACACTTCTTTTTCATAGTGTTCAGTCTTATTCCTAAAACAATTAATGTTTTAAATTACGTAAATATAAAGAATGCCATTGGGACCTTTTCCAACAGTCATTATAATCTGCCTTTCAGACTTGGCTCATAGTTTAACATGCTCGTGATACATTAATTTCACAATGAAACTAAAATATATATGAATCACTCTTTGGAACTGTATACTACAAAAATAATAAATAGGCATCTGCATATTTCTTGGCTGTAATATATGTTTCATTTTGGATCCCTGGAGTAGAAAAATCATAATACATTAATAGATATGTACTTATTGGCTGTACTACCAACATTCCTTTTTTGGATACATGTAGGAACATCTCAATCTTTACATGAGGTTCTTTGTGGACAGTACATCTTCAAGGTGTCGTAATTTGTAAATTAAGCCTTGGGATTTATAAACATGTCTACTACAGTCATGATGAAGCTACTATGGAGATGCCAAGTTGCGTGACACAGCTGGAAGATTAATATCAACTTAACTATTAAGAATGTCATGGTCTGAGTTGCTGTTAATTAAGAAACCTGCTTGCACAAATACCAGGCTCACTGAGGAGTTTATTTCCTGCAGCAGCAGTGAGTTGTGCAAACATAAGACATTGTGAGCACGTGTGTGATGTAGGCATACTGTAAGAATGACTAGAGACCACAGTTAATGGCCTCCAATAATGTTTATGTCTGTTTTTATTGCTTGGAATTGGATGAAATTGGTATATAAGATAGTAGGAATAGGTGTAGGGTAAATAGAAGAACTTGCAAAAAGATACATGGGAGGTACGACTGGGAGTGGGAAGGAAGGGTATAATTCTTTAAAGGGACAGACACCCATTTTCTTTTTTAGAGAAGTATTAATTGATAAGAATATAAGGGGAAGGCAGGGGATGGAAAGAGGGTGCAGGTCAAGGAAGCTCACACAAACATAAAACAAAGACAAAAAACAACGCGAGAGGAGCTGACACATGGTGGGGGAGTTGACAGTGGAATTATAGACATATAAACGAAAGAAGGATATTAGCAGTGGGGCAGATTGAACAACAAAAAGGGTTAGGAAGTGACAGAAAATGAAGGGACCACCAGTGTGAGGGATAATATGGGCATCCTGATCCTCCATGGTGCCAAAACTAGACCAAAGGATAGGCTAATTAACATACTCGCTGAACTTCCCACTGGGACGTGACTGAGGTGAAGAAGGAAAAGCCAGGTTGCTTTTTCAATCCAGTCACAAGTCCACCAACTCCTTAACATGTCGGATAACTTCCACTAGCTGATAAAATTGTGAACCCTTGACAGTGCCACCAGATGGACCAATAGTAATCCCCTCTGGTGAGTGACCCAACAGAGGCCACTGGTGATGCCACCAGGCCATCCCCACCGTATCCAGTGGGGGGCAGGCCTGGAGCTAGGTGGCTTGCTAGTGGTAGAAGGCTGGGCCAAAGGCAGGATTTAGAATCCTGTGCCACACAACTGGTATAGGCATGGAAGATGTTGCCAAAACTATTAACATAAATGGATAGAAATAAAACATCAAAAAACAAATAAAATATTAAAATGAAGGATAGTGGCTAAGAAAGAGACAGGGAAAAACAAAATAAATCTGACATTAGTATTAAGTCTGTCAGATATGACCACTCTGAGTGCTACATATTGTTGTGGTACATAAGTACTACATATATGCTAGTATGCCACTTCAGATAGTTTTATCTAGGTGCATTACCCAAAATCCCTATGGTAAGATGTGCAGACAGGCATCCAATGTGCCTGTCTCCAATGCCTGGACTTGATGTGACATTGTGAAGGCTACAGTGATGGCATAGGAAAGTTGGATGACAGATGTCATGGCTGCTTTGTAGGATAGTGCTTTGCTGGACTTGCAGAGAAGGACATGCATAATGGCATGCCATATGATTTGCATAGTGGCAACACCTATGCGATCCGACATTCCTGTAATGGCACTGTGCAGTACCATGGGCAGAGAAGCAACTCTGTGCTACAGACAAAGCTATCAGCAGGTGCTTTGAAAGACTATGAGTTCATTTGGTATGTAGCAACCCACATAAGCAAGACAGTCAGGCTTATGCCATATGAAAGTATGCAATTTTACCCCTAACCTCACTTGACATTACACCTCCTACCAAACATCCCAAGCATATTACACATTCTACTCCCTATGATTTTCAGGCACTCCTTTCAGCTCCAACAGAACCTCTCCCAACCACCCCTTATACACTGAGTTGGCCACCATGCTCAGGGATGTATCAACCATCCTGGATCTCAGCCTCTGAAAAAAATGCACTGCAGGGCATCAAATCAGTCATCTCACTGCAAATAACTACCGTGTATATGCAGTGAGCATGTGCATTCTGCATGTTGTTTTACAAAGCAGTATACACTTAGAGGGTTACCAGAGGTCATCTTGCTGCAAATAACTACTGTTTGTATGCAATGAGCATGTGTATTATGCAAGTTGGTGTGCAAAGCAGCATACATTCTTAGGGTTATCATAGGTCATCTCACTGTAAATAACTACTGTGTGCATGCAACAATAATGTGTATTCTGCATGTTGATCTGTAAAGTAGTGTTTATCACGGTAGGTAAACAAATGAGAGAAATGATTCACTTCTAGCTATACAGGCTATGTCATCTGTCATATGTAAGCTGCTGTACTATAACAAAATATTAAGCTCTATCTTTCACTGATACCTATAAAAACTTGGCAGTCATAATACATAATTTACATTAGTTTAGCGAACACTTATAAATTTTTTACAGATGATCACTCAAATACTGGCAGTTGTCACAGCTAAGTTTCAGGACTACTGCCTATCAGACACACACCTTCATCTGGGAGAACCACTCCATTCCCCTCTGATACAGGAAGGAGATTATGTAATCTCCTCCTTAGCTTCAAAACAATAAAAAGAAATGCAACAGTAATCAATTAAATGTCCAATAAGATTGCAAACAGCTATAAGGTAAATAACAGGGCAGTGATAGGTCCTGATACTTGCAATGCATATCAGAGGTCCACTATGACATCTTCTTCCTCTTGGTGTAGAAGGTCAGGATGGTACCTCCTACGATCACTGAAGTAGTGCTATTGCTGTTCATCAGAGCAGGGTATGTCAGAGGCATAAGATAGCACCTTGGCAAGACTATGCCAAGGATCACCTTTATATCAGGGAGCCTCATAAGTGTCCCGGTCCCTATGTAATAGTAAAAGAAAAAATTGCTTTCTTTAGAGCACCTCCTGGGAACACTAACAGCATTGGTAACCTTGAAAGCCATTGGTCATTCACTAGGTCACAGTCCAGAGAACTGTGGTTACCCTCTCATGGATGTATACACTGATGTTGCTGAAATGCGGTTTGCAATATCGGTCACCTAGTTAGAACAGGTGCAGTGTGAACACTTCCAGCATGAAATACATGGCATGGCATGATAGAATGAGTATATGAACAATGATGTGGATTTGTTTTCTTTTTTTATTATAAATAATTTTTCTGCCACTCACAGTTGTCATAAATTGAGAGATACAGACTACAACTACAGCTACACTTGCACTCCCTGAAACCAGGAAGTGCAACAGCACACTATCACCTAGGTAAGTGAGATTCATGCACAAGTGAAAAAAAAATGGAACACAAAGTTATAAAAAATACTAAAACTCAAAAAAAGCAACAAGATAAAATCATAAAACTTTAATTATGGCATTCAGTGAGTGCTTTCCTCTTATAATACCTAGGATCCCCTCCCCCTGCACAGCTACGTATGCGGGATCTGAAATACACCTCTGAACCCACCATTTTTAAATAATCAGTTCTCCTAGAGCCAGTCGGCGGCCCTCTCCCTCGTGATATGTACCTCATGTTTTAAGTGTTATTTGTGAATTTATTCAAGTGATTTCAGCACTACTACATGTTTTCTGCCAGTAATATTGCTACTACTTTCTTTATTGCCTAGCAGAAATGTTCAAAGTGCAATAGACTGCTTAAATGTGATTGCCGATAAGCTCTATAGCTACGGCAAACTGTTTTATAGAACTTAGTAAACTAGTTTGGATACACAGTGGCTACGGAATGATGTTTAGAGTCAAGCTTGCAACATTGTAATGTTTAAATCTGTTGCTACAGAATATTGTTTTAGAGGCTTTTAAGCTTGTATAACCTCATTGTGTAATATTAAAGCCTAAGATAACTTGCGGATTACATTTATAACACTACGGGCAGCCAAACACACTGGTCTGCGTATTTAGTAGCTATAGAATAATGTTTTAGAGGCTTGTAAGCTCGGAGGGACATATTTAAGTAATAAAATTAAAAAGACACACTACAAGTACTACCAACAGGCTAGAAGCTCACCTGCTTAACTAATATCTAAGCGACTTGGTGCTTGCATTTGTAATGTAATTTAGAATGCTCAGAAGGAAAGCCGATATTTGAAAACTACACAGACAAAAACAGGAAACTAGTTGAGCTGTTGCTGTAGTTGCAATGTTTGGGCATAGTGATTCCCTGCAGATAGTGTTAATGCTTGAAACTTAAACCTGTTCTCATTTATTTTTAATCTATCTTTCCCACCAGGAACTATCCCCCTAAGAAAGCAGTCTTGCGAGGCTTACAGCAAGAAGGACGCTACCCTACTGAACTACTCAGCAAATCTGTTCTAAGCTGCCCAATGGCCAAAAGCCCTGCTAAGGTTACTATTCACTTAAATCTCTATGTGAATATCACATTTGCTGACCTGGGTCTATAGCACTATTCCCTAGCCCCAACTACAGTACCAACCCCTAAAACTACACAATATGAATACTAGTTGCCTACCAATTATTCCCCCATATATTAGCTTTATAATTGGAAGCAAAATACAGAGATTTCCACAAAATTAAAAAAAAAATTGTAAGTAGAAACAGGAAAATAATGCATATCCCTGACTTACAATTTACACAGTAATTTTAAGCATTCAAAGCCTACTCTGTAAAACCTAAGCATACTTACCTTAATTGCAGGTTCCTTGTGTGTGGTTAAGCCCTGCTCTGCTCACCCTCACTGCACTCGGGCTCACTCCGCACCCCACTCTGCCCCCAATTCACACCCACCCCCACTGTGGCTAGCTTTATAGCCACAATACCACAACCCCTCTAGCTGAACCAATCAATAATCCTCTACTCAGCTTAAACCATCCCACATTCACCTCTTCTTTTTCCCCTATCTGAACCAATCAGTACTATACTGCGTACACTATTCCAGCCCCCACCTCCCCCTCAGTAGTTAATATCCAACCTCAAGATCCTGAGGGCCCTAAGCCTATAACATTAATCTAGCCTCCAACCATGTTACCATACAAAGCAATGTCACTACTCTTTCTGCTATCCCTCATGCTAATTCAATATTTCCTCTCCATTTATGAAAATCAGTCTTACCTAGGATTTCACCACCCAAAATCTCAAACTAGACCAGATGTATTGAATATGACAGGCTACCCACTAGTTACTACTATAACCAACTCCTTCACAACAATACACTATCAGCCTATTAGACCCAGATACCTCAGCTCAAAATCTAAACACTATCAAAAACTTATAAACAAAATCCCGAAGCTTATAGAAATTATACACTATAACCTGTCAATGGAAGGTGACATTCACCCAAACTCTGGCCCTGCCACCCTAGATAAGACAACTTCAATTACAACTAACCCAGTTGAATCACTATCTATTAATAAGTCCCCCAAATCCCTCCTGATCTGCCAACTAAATATTCATAGCATAAATAACAAAGTACACAATCTTCATGCCCTCCTACAAGTCCATTCCCCTGATATTCTATGGCTAACTGAAACCTGACTGAAACCATCAACCTCAGATAATGAAATTCTACCTCCTGGGTATAATATACTTAGACTCGGTCACTCTACTAGGAAGGGAGGGGGGTAGCTGTACTCTTCAAATCTACACTAAATGTTACCTCAGACCCCATTCAACCACCCCAGGTCAATAAAGCAGAAATAATTGCTACCAAGCTACAAATTAACAAAAATAAATGTAGAAATATAGTCTGCGTGTACATTCCGCCAGTGAATAATATCAATACCCTAGAAGACATCCTCCAATGGTTAGCCAGTAACCATCCACAGGAAACCATAACACTAGGAGACCTTAACATCGACTGGAACACTTGTTCCTCTCAGTCTCCTACCACCCATGTAAACCTGTATGGATTCACACAGGTCATATCCACCCCTACCAGGATAGGGAAACTTAACCAAAAAGATAGTATACTGGATTGGATACTAATCAATAGCCACCCCCAAATGTATTCATCAGGGACAATCCCAGATGACCTCAGCAATCACTTCCTCACCTTTATCTGCAAGCACAAATCTAATTACTTCCATCAGCCCATGTATAGAACAATAAGAAATAGTAAAAGCTTCAATCCTAGTAAGTTCCAGGATGAACTTACAGCATGCAACCGGTCTTCCCTAAAGCACTTGCCCCTAGACAAAGCTGTCTCCCACTTTAACAATAAATCCTCACCATCCTTGATTCTCATGCTCCCACTCGCTCCACTAGAGTAAAAACAAAAGCTGCCCCGTGGCTTTCTAAAGAAACTAAATAAAAAATCATAGTCAGAAACAAGGCATGGGCAACATGGAGTGCTACAAAAGACCCTCTAAATCAAACCAAATTTAGACAACTAAGAAATAAGACAAAATGATCCAGTCTATTAGATAAAAAACTACTACCTCTATCTCCAACAAGGAAACCAAAATAACCCCAAAAAATTCTGGGCAGGGATAAATAAATCACTGCACCCAGGTCAAACTACCACTCCACCTCCCTCAGCCTCTACTGATAAACCACCAGCGGATGTAACAAAAACTTTAATAATTTCTTTACTGAAACTATCCAAGCCCTCACTAGCCAATTACACCTTAACTCCTCTAACCCACTGGATAACACTCCCAGCCCTCCTTTAGCTTCCAGTCAGTCTCTACATCTTTCATTCATTCACTACTCAAAAAATTAAAATCTACTACCCTAGCTGCGGACCTTCTCTCAGCTGAATACTTAAAAAAACTGCTGATACCATTGTGTACCTCGTTTCCATTCTAATTAATTGGTCCATATCAGAAGCATCAGTCCCCTCTATCTGGAAAATATATTGTGTGATACCCCTCCATAAAGGTGGTAACTCTACTGAATTATCTAATTATAGACCCATAGCCATCTTATCATCTCTGGCAAAAATCATGGAAAAATGCATCCATAAACAACTTCTGTACCTTCTAACCCAAAACAACCTACTGACTAACTCACAGCATGGCTTCAGGCCAAATCATAGTACCAACACAGCTCTCCTCACCTTCTCTAATGCAATAAACTATAACAGGAACAACAACAAGTTATCCTCAGCCCTTTTCTTGGACCTATCCAAGGCTTTTGATATGGTTAACCACCATTTCCTCATCAACACCCTGGCAACAATGTCTATAGGCAATAACTCTCCCCGATGGTTTGAATCCTATCTGCACAATAGACAAAAATCCATCTTATGGCAGAACAAACTCTCAAACCTCCTACCCAACACACTAGGTGTCCCACAGGGGTCTATCTTGGGACCACTTCTGTTTTCCATTTTTATTAATGACCTCCACACAGTCATTCCTGAAGCCAACTGCATTCAATATGCAGATGACTCAACGTTGATCTGCACTGGCACCTCACAAGCATAGCTGTTGACAATAACTCAGAATACTTTTAACCTAGTAGAGAACTGGCTTGCCGCTTGCTGTCTGATTCTAAATTCTAACAAAGCAAAGATCCTACTTTTCTCCCCCACTCAAAGATCCATGGCACCATCTCTCTCCATTAACTCTAAAAATGGTACCATAATCTCTTTGGATGCCCATACAAAACTCCTAGGAGTTATTATAGATAACAATCTTAAGTCTGATGTGCATGTCAACAAAACAATCAAAACCATTAATAGAAAACTAGGCTCGCTATATAGGATAAAACCATTCCTTACCCCACATGCTAGGACTACCATTGCCCACTCCCATATACACTCTACTATGCTTCCCCTTTACTTGCCAATCTAAATAAAACTGATCTTAACAAACTCTCAAGCTGCTATAATAACATAGCTAGATTTGCCACTGGTCTACCCTATAGAACGCATCATTGTAAAAATCTAAATTATCTCAGATGGCTAGAGCTACCCAGGCAGATTCCGTATAATCAACTTATTGTGGCTCACAAAGCACTTAACCAACCAGAAAATACACCTGCACTGAAAAACATCATCTATCCCCACTCCAACTCCAGATCACTCCGGTCATCTAATAGACTGGCAGTGCAAACCATCAAATCCAACAAGTCAGCCGGTGACTCCCTGTTTGCCAACTCTGCTGGCAAAATTTGGAACTCACTTCCTGCTAACATTACCCTAGATACCACCCTATCTCAATTCAAAAAAAGCTCTCAAGGAGTATTTCAAGTCTCACTGGATATGTCCCTGCTCCAAGCCTGACTAAATCTTTATTCATACTGATGTACTAATACTATGTTTGTAAATGGAACCCAAATATATTTTTATTTGTTAAGCCAGATTAAAAGTTTGTTAGACTGTATAAATTTAACTGTGACTGTAAAGTGTGTTTTATTTGTACAATGTTATGATGACTCCTGTTTTTATTGATACATTGTGATGATTGCATATGTAACCACCTTTGGAGCTTTTCTCCCCGGACCTCCGCTTTAAATGGACATGTATCCAGTCAGAGTATCCCAGTCAACAAATGTAAAAATAAATAAATAAAAATAAAAGACTTCTTCAGAAGTGAGATTCGTGCCCAGCTTTTAGCTTCATCGATGTTACAGAATATCTCTGACTTGCCTCATTTTTTTCTGTCCCTGGTAAAACATTTGATTTTTCTGGTAAATTACTAAGGATTACAGTCAGCAAATATTGCTGGCTACTATTGTTTCATATGTTTTTATTGTTTGGAAAATGCATGTTGATACAAAAGCTGCTATTATCTTAACTTATAACTGAATTAGAATAATAGTTTTATCCCCTCCATTATTTTTGGCTTTGTCCAGAAGTCTTGAGAAAAGAAAATGAAATGGTTGGTATAAAAGAGTGGGAAGATATTAGCATTTAATGAAGTCATCATTTTGAACATGTGAGTTTCTAGTGTTTCTGTGCACCAAACCCTCTTTTCTTACTTTGACTATCTCTTTCCTTCAGCTATAACACTGAACTGGCATCAATCAAACCATCATTGTCAAGCAAATGACATCCAAAACTGAGGTTTACCCTAATAAGAACCACAAGAAAGAGGCATATTAATGTATGTTATTTACTGTCAAGTCTAACATAACTATCCTATTCCTCTGTAATAAATAGGGAAGGGTCTTCTGAAGAGATGATACACTCCCAGTAGAACTAACAAGTTCCTTGATAATGTTCTTTATGCTGGAAGAGACGGCTTTCTCTCGAGCTCCCATCCTTCTTGTCTAGTCTCTGCTATATACCCACTGCGGAAGTCACCCCCCACTTTACCTACCTTATGCTTTATCTTACTTGTTCTGTGTTGCAATATAAATCTATCTTGTCTGTATTCCCCTATAATTGTCAATGCATTCACTGTCTGTAACATGTAAATAGTGACCTTCCCTCACTGAAACATAATAAAAATAATAAAAACTGCAGTACTTAGCATCTCTTTAGGCAGGCTTTTGTACTAACTATACCTGCACTTGATTAACCCCCTTCTTTGAAACTCTTTCTACTAACTCCCATGTAATTACTATCACTGTGCAACATTGCACCTTCTGCTATTATTTCTTAGTTTGCTCTTTCTCCAAACAGGTTTTCTAGTGACATCACATTTTTACTCCTTCTACCACACAAAACTTCTTGCCTTGCTCACCTCTAAGTCTACAGTTTTTTTCTCCCCTTCCATGCTTCTTTACCACTTCAGTTGTTACAGCCCACTCATTTCACCTTCATCTTCACTTGGGCTCACTCTGCTCCCCTGTCCTATCCTAAATACCACCCACCCCCACTATCCCTTCTTTTATACCTGCACAAAACCTCCTCTTCCTGTGCATAACTCTTCCTGTTCCTATCCAAGCAACCTATCATTGTGCTACCCCTCATCTGTCACCAACAAGCATTACTCAAATCATACTATCCATAGCTCCATCTTTGAGGCTCCATCTATCCAGTTATACCTCTCTTCAACAGCACTTCTCAGCCTCCATCTCCTCCTCCTATTACACTCCTTCTGTTTAGCATTTTTTCTTCTTTATATATGTTATATCTCTACAGATGTCGTCTCTCTTCTCCTTTCAGCCTTCTCTCTGCTCCACATGCCTAACATCCCATATTCTACATACCTATTCAAATTCCTGCCTAATTATTTTTAATGCTCTTTTATTTTTTAATTCTTTTTATTATTTTATTTGCTTCTAAAATGTAATTATATATACCATCTATTCTCCATCATTACCTTCAACTCTTGTTTCTAATGCACACTAAATATGCTCCTCACCTTTTTATCCACACATCTACTCCTACTACTATCATGCCTTACATGCTATATGATACCAACGTATCAAACCTATTTTCTCAATCCAACACCCTTACTCACACTGCCTATGTCACTTGCCAGCCATTCACCATCACTATTGTTTCTAACTTATTTGGCTTACCCCATCTCATTTTCAGATATACAATTCTTAACCCTTCTCCCAACCCATATAAGGTAAAATGTAAATTTAATAGTAGCATAACTAAACCCTCACTAGTGCTTGCATACTCTATGCGGCAGTGTCCATCCAAACCCAGGTCCTGACTACCTCTCTTCTCCACCTGTTCCCTCTTCTACTGTGACAACGTCTACTAAAAATTTGAAAATTTTATCCAAGAGTACTCAAAGTAAACAAAGTGTCCGGATTTCATTCCTGGATCACTCATTACTCCCCAGACATTATTATTGTTACAGAAACTTGGCTCTAACCACATATAAAAGACTCTGAAATTCTCCTTCCTGGCTATACTATCATCTGCTCTGACAGATTAAATAAAAGAGGTGGTGGTGGTGTAGCAATCATATCTCTGTCTCTTCTTCTATTTGTCTACCTAAATTCTTCTCTGCTCAGATGCTTGTCTCTCACTGTAAATTAAATGAGCATAAAACACTATCTATAATTGCCCTATATATTTCCCCTTCTGGAAGGCATACTACACTGGGTATCTAGTTCCATTTTTTATGAAATAATAATTCTTGGTGATGTCAATATTAACTGGTAAACCTTTACATCAGACTACCTTTCCTCTAGTATCAATCTGCTTGGTTTCAAACAAGTCATGATTTCCCATACTTACTTCAACAAAGCTAATAACACTGGGACTACTCTGGATTGGATCGTAATCTCAAATCCAAACCTTTATGACTCTCCAAAACCCTCCCAGACTCAATCAGTGATCACCATCCCATCTATATTCAGAGACTAGCATTGCATCATATCAAGCAGCACCTTTATAAAGGCTGCTGTAACTTCCCAAATTTAAATTCCAAAGTCTTTAATGACATCCTTGTTAACATTAATTGGTCCATCCTCTATTCCCTACCACTGGATAATGCTGTTCTAAAATTTAATACAATATTTCTTGACATTCGCAATTGCTTTGCTGCTATAGGAAAAAAGAGAGTTAAATTCACCCAATCACCCTGTCATTCTCTTCCAGTAGATAATTGGTGTATAAGAGAGACAAAGCTTGGAGAAAATGGCAAAAATACAAACTTCAAGCTCACCTAAAAACAAACAACTTTGAAACATGACAAAAAAATTACTGTTGATAAGAAATATTATTACTTCAACCCACAGGATAACCAAAAACCCAACCCCCCCAAAATTTTGGTTCTCTATCAAGAAAATATTACATGCTGGAGCTCCTAGTGCCCATAACCCTTGTCCAAACATCTTGCTCTTAGAAACTGCTTCTAAATTTCACTCCCACATTAAAGACTCAATAGCCATCCACAACCAAAACTCCCTACAGAATCCTGCCCCCCCTGACAAACTTCAAAGCTCTAACAATGGGGTCTATATCAGTTCCGCGAAATACCATTACAGCAAATACCAAAAGAGTGAGACGTATTAATTGAACCGCAAATACACCGAACGCACTAAACCTCGAAATTTAAAACATCAAACGGTCATAGTCGGCCAACCCCACCACCCACTACATGCTACCTACCCAAACAAAATAAGTAAACCACATACAAACACTAACCAAACCCTACTCCTAACCCTAAAGTAAAGCACCAAAATCCAACTTCTAACACTTCATTAAACCCCACAAACAAAACTATCTATGCACTATCCTTAACCCCTCCACTAACCATAAGGTCCCTAACTACTGCACACTTCCCCTACGGAGATATACCCTAACAAAATAAATAATGCACATAAATACATTTAACAAAACCCTACTTCTAACACTACACTAAATCTTACATACATTACCTATCTATACACTTACCTTAACCCGCACCCTACCCTAAGGTCCATACCTATCGCACACTTACCTTACTGCAGACAGGCCAACCAAAACACTTTGATATTTCAGATTTCGCTGTTTTGGACGTTCAGCGTTTACGTAGTTCACGCAATACATGTCAATAATTTCGTATTCACGGAAATGGCATTTCGATCATCTGATAAGGAGCCCTAACAATGCCATTTTCAACTTAATTTATTTTTATATGGGAAATAGAGACAGACTTTATTATACAATCTTAAGCCCTGTTCACCCTCTGTAGACAATCTCCCATATGAATATCTAAAGATTGCTTCACCCTCCATTGACTAACCTGTCTCTATCTTGATCAATTGTTCCATTCGTGAGTTATATGTCCCATCTCTCTGGAAAAAAAATTACATCATTCCTCTTCATAAAGGGGGAAACTCCACTGAAATAACAAACTTTAGACCAGTTGCAATGTTGTCCCCTCTTTCCAAGATCTTAGAATTTGGACCATGTCATTAAAGCCAGAGATAACAATTTAGTTTCTTCCCATTTTTTTAGATCTCTCTAAAACTTTCAGTACAGTCTCACCTATTAAACTATTCTCAAAAATGTCTACTTTAGGCTTTTCCAGTACAACAGTCACTTGGTTCTCTAGCTACCTATCTAACCAGCTATAATCAGTTAAATAGCTCTCTACTGATTTATCTTTTCTCTCAGTTAACACAGGTGTCCCACAAGGCTCCACACTTGGCCCTCTCCTTTTTAACATATTTATAAATGATCTACATACATCCTCCCAACAAGCTACACTTATACAATATGCAGATGACTTCACTGTTGTCATTTGATCATCTAATAGTCCTTCCCAGTTACAATCTATCACTCAGCAGTCATTCAACTCTATTAAAAACTGTCTCAGTAACAATCTTTTCCTAAATCCAAATAACACAAAACTGTGCTTATTTCTCCCCAAATCCAAAACACACACCTTCAAATATCCTCTGTCAGCAATACTGAAATTGAAGTTGTACCTCACACAAAGTTACTTGGTGTCATAATGAATGATCAACTGAAATTTGATCTTCATATTCAAAAGTGCATAAAACACACCAAAAACTGTGCATGTTCTATAGATCAAAATATTCCTTACCAACTCCTCAGAGTTACTATAGCCAATACCTACCTCCTTCCTTCACTATTATATGCCTCCCCCATTTTAACCATGATTCAGATCTCACTAATATCAAAACGTGAGCTTTGCTGTAACAAAGTAGCTAGATTTGCAGCCATTCAGTCATGCAATGCCTACCACTGCTTCGCCCTCAGGTATTTCAACTGGCTTGAGTTACCTCATTACCTCAAGTTCACTCAACTCCTTCTTGCTCATAAAATGGTATATCCTTATCCTGTCCAGTTACCAGCTTTATTCTTAACCATTACCTCCCTAATTGCCCTCTTTGCCCATCTGAAAAACACTTCCTTGTAATCCCTAAACTGGAAAAAAATCTGTCACTGCCTATATTCATACTCAGTAGCCAAGGTCTGGAACAGCATTCCTACAGATAATAGAGCAATGCCATATAATCACATATTCAAACAATCTCTAAAGAGATTTCTCCTTAACCCCTGGCTCTGTACATGTCTTGCACCGGGCTGACGCTACCCGTTACTCCTTCCCTCTCTTCCTTTCTCTCCCCTCTCGTCATTCTCTCTTCCTTCTCGCTTCTCCTCCTTTCTCTTATTACACAAAGTTCCAGTGACTTCTCCAGTACTCCCTACTTTAACTCCATTTCCTAATCTCCCCCAAACTGCAAAATCTCTTTCCTGTCTTAGTTTTTTAGCCATATTTAAAATGTTTAACATCTTTACCTTTGGGTATCACTATTGATTGTACTTTACTAGGTGTTCAATATCCTACGATAGTTGTTTAATATTCACTATATGATTCTCTGATTTGACTTTATTTATTATGTATGTCAGTTTTACTATCTGTTGCTGTACTTCATGGGATGATATTATGTAGTTCATTAATTAAAATATGTATGTTGGAGCTTTCCTTTCCGGGCCTGTGCTGAAAACAGGATTCATGCCCAGTCACACTTTCCTGGTAAACAAATGCCAAATAAAATATAAATAAATAAAGTTTACATTCTTATTAAGGTAATTTTGGACACACCTAAGTTCTGATTAACTGCTGTTAGTTCAGCTTATCTTAGCTTTTGCAGATGTAAAGAATTATGCTGAAGACAGAAAGGGTTGTGAAATTTCTTGTAGGAATTAGAAAATGCATTATCAACGTCCAGTTATACAACACTATACTGGAGGTATTGCTAGTTGCTAGTAATTATGAAGAAGCAATGCAATGTGTGACTATGTTCATTAATATTTCCAAAACCAAATAGCTTACCAACTATTGTACATCACAGGGTGCCACCTTAGATAATGCTGAAGAAAACTGTCACTGTTACTGCAACTTGTATATCTTGAGATATATCTTTATTTATGTTGAATTATACAAACATGCATACTTTTTGATGATGCTTCACAGATGTCAATAAAAAGCACTCTGATAGGAATGTCTTGCTCTTATGTCAAAGCTCACAATGCCCAGTTTGGAGACGTTTTCTAACATTACATCTTTAGGTTGTAGAATTTCCTAAATATAAAAAATGTTTAAAGCTTTAGAGAAAAAAAAACTATAATTCTGTGATTGCGTATATTATACTTTATGATGTACTAATGTAAGCACCGCGGTGCTACCCCAAGAAGCCATCCTGCTATCAACATCCTCTGTAGTTACATTCCTCCAGGAAATAACTCACCTATAATAGAAGAGATACTACAATGGGCCGCAATCAACCTACCCCAAGAAAGCATCCTGCTATGAACATCCTCTGTAGTTATATTCCTCCAGAAAATAACTCATCTGTAATAGAAGAAATACTACAATGGGCCACAATCAACCTACCCCGAGAAAACATCCTGCTATGAACATCCTCTGCAGTTATATTCCTCCAGAAAATAACTCACCTATAATAGAAGAGATACTACAATGGGCCACAATCAACCTACCCCAAGAAAACATCCTGCTATCAACATCCTCTGTAGTTATATTCATCCAGGAAATAACTCACCTATAATAGGGGATATACTACAATGAGCCACAATCAACCTACCCCAAGAAACCATCCTGCTATCAACATCCTCTGTAGTTATATTCCTCCAGGAAATAACTCACCTATAATAGAAGAGATACTACAATGGGCCACAATCAACCTACCACAAGAAACCATCCTGCTATCAACATTCTCTGTAGTTATATTCCTCCAGGAAATAACTCATCTGTAATAGAAGAAATACTACAATGGGCCACAATCAACCTACCCCGAGAAAACATCCTGCTATCAACATCCCCTGTAGTTATATTCCTCCAGGAAATAACTCATCTGTAATAGAAGAGATACTACAATGGGCCACAATCAACCTACCACAAGAAACCATCCTGCTATCAACATCCTCTGTAGTTATATTCCTCCAGGAAATAACTCACCTATAATAGAAGAGATACTAAAATGGGCTGCAGTCAACCTACCCCAAGAAACCATCCTGCTAGGCGACCTAAACTTAGACTGGCTAGCTTGCAAATCCAACAGCCCCTCAAACCATATTAACTTATTTGGATTCTCACAACTAATCCAAGAACCCACCAGAGAAGACAAAAAAATTCAAAAAAACCTCCATTTTCAATTGCACTTTAGTTAATCTCCCCAAAGAAAATTATCATGTGGGCTGCCTACCTGATGAACTTGAGTGACCACTGCCCCACATTCCTCCTTCATAAATAAGTAAACATACCCAAACCCATACTGTTTAAGGAAACTAGAGATGAGCACAAGGTAAATACACAAATTCTTAACAGCATGTTACAGCAATGTGAATGGCACCCACAAAAAACTCTACCATTAGACCAGGCAGTTGAGTTTTTCAATAGTACTTTTATGAATGTTCTAAATATACTAGCTCCCATCAGGAAACTTAGAAGTAAAGTTAACTATGCCCCTTGGCTAAATAGGTCAACAAAAGCCTTACTAAAAGCCAGAGACAATGCCTGGAAGAACTGGAAAAAGAATAACAATAACCAAAAAAGACGAAAAATATCAACAACTTCGGAATCAGGCCAAAAAACAAACAAAAATGGATAGACAAAACTACTTCCTAGACATCCAAAACAAACATTCCAAAAACCCCCAAAATTCTGGCAGGCTATCAATTCTCTTCTAAAACCCGGCAAAACTACCACCCAGCTCCCAACACCAATACTGATAATGACAGCATAGCTTCTCAATTTAACCATCACTTCACAGAATCTGTTCTCTCATTATCTACCCAGCTATCTAACAATAACTCTAAATTCACCCCAACTATAGATCAAAATAACATACCCACCTTTACACTCTCACATGTACCAATCTCCACAGTTAGAAAACTACTTTCTAAACTAAAACCTACCACTCTCGCAGCAGATGATCTACCCACTAATTTCCTAAAATTAGCTGCATAGTCGCTAGCCTACCCTGTCTCAATTCTTATAAACCGCTCTATACAAGAAGCTTACATCCCCCAACTATGGAAAGTGTTATATATTATTCCCCTTCACAGAGGTGGCAACTCCTATGTACTATCAAACTACCAGCCCATTGCTATCCTATCCCCCCTTTCCAAGCTCCTGGAGAAATGTATTCACACCCAGGTAATGCACTTCTTAACCTCACATAATCTCCTCTTCTTCACACAGCATGGCTTTCGCCCAAACCACAGTACAACTACTGCTCTTCTCTCCTTTACTACCCAGGTTAACCAACTTAGAAACTACAACAACTGTGTATCAGCCATATTCTTAGATCTATCTAAAGCATTTGACATGGTCTCCCATAACCTACTCTTAGACACTTTATCCACCATGTCCTTCACCCCCTCCACTACTTTCTGGTTCGAAAACTATCTCTCTGATAGAAAAATAGTCAGTCAAATGGCAAGGTATACTGTCACCTCTACTACCAACTATTATAGGTGTTCCTCAAGGATCAATATTGGGTCCTCTACTATTCACCATTTTCACTAACAAACTACATACTTTCACCCTGCATGCATCACTTATACAGTACACAGATGACTCCACACTAATCTGCTCAGCCCCATCCATAACCACTCTTCAAGAATCCTTCTGCTCCCTGGAACAATGGATTACTGATATCCAACTTATTTTAAACCCCAAGACCAAATTACTCCTTTTTACCCCCAATAAATCCAGAACCACACCTTCTTCCTTCACTATCAACTCCAAAAACGGCACCACAATCTTCCACTCCCCCCATACTAAGCTCCTCGGTGTTGAAATAGATAAGGATCTTCACTTTGATGCCTATATCTCACAAACCATTAAAAAGGTACATAAAAAATTAGGAACCTTATACAAACACAAACAGTTTCTATCAGACCAAGCACGAATCTCCCTAGCCCAAACCCACCTCTTGTCGACCCTAATGTATGCATCACCAATCCTAATTCATATCAGGAAAACAGACCTAGACAAACTAGAATCATGTTACAATAAAATAGCAAAATTTGCCAATAGCTCCACTTTTAGAAGTCATCACTGTCTTGCCCTAAAGGAACTCCAGTGGTTAGAACTCCCTCAGCTAATTAGCTACCACCAACTAGTGCTCACCTTCAACATAATAAGGATCCCTCACAAACCCCCAGCCCTAAACCAACTACTAAACCAATATTCAGCAATTTGTCCTCTATGCTCATCCAACAAAACCCTGCTCTGCATATCCAAAGACAACAATACTGCAGGGAAAGCTCTTTTCTCTCACACCATTGCTAGGGAATGGAATAACCTCCCCCAAAATATTTAGTCAGCACCATCTATCTCACTATCTCACTTTTCAAAAAGTCCCTTAAGTCACACCTCTTACAGTCATGGCTCTGTCCTTGCATCACATAAAGTCTTTCCTGCTCTCCTCCAAATCTTACTACCCTCCTCTCTTCACTACTTACCATCTCTAATATACAGTACTCAAATACTCCCATACTGGGCCTGCTATCTTACAAATTATTTTATCTTGCGAGATGTCTCCTTAATGGCATCAGTTTTTTGATTGCATCACTCAATGTGTGTTTTGTTCTACCAATACTGACATCCAGGGTCTACTATGTATAAGCTAAGCTTGCTTAGAAAAACTATCTCTTTGATTGTATATATACCTCTGTACAGAATTGTTTTTTGTTGCAATTGTGTTTCTGGAGCTTTTCTCCCTGGGCCTCCACTGTAAATGGACCTCATTCCAGTCTGACTTTCCCGGTAAACAAATGTAAAATAAAATAAATAAATAAATAAATATTTACTAGTGTGATAGCTACAGCCTACATATCTTTGAATTCTATCTCTAATAACGCCAAGATTTTTTTCTGCTGTCAGCTACCATGACAATAACATCTCCTCATGTGGAAAATAAACATTTTTGAATCTCTCAGCCATATCGTTTAACCTAATTTGCATATGTGATTATCCCCACTTTAATGCTGTTGTTAGGGTTGCCACCTTCCTTCACGGCTAAAACCGGAGCAAAGCCACGCCCCTCGCGTCACCAGTAACCCCGCCCACCCCAACCACCTCTCCCGCCAACATACCTCCTATTTTGTGATGTCACGATAGCATCACTCAATGGGAACGCCCTCTTTTTTCGTTCCCGCCGCCTGCTTTTGGCTGATTTACTATGCTTTTCTGTAAAAAAAGCATAGTAAATCAGCCGATTTACAAACTCCGATAGTCTGTTTCCTTTTTGAAACAGAATACCGGAGTTTGTACAGTGTTTTCCGGACTACCGGAGAATCAGTTTGATTTCCTGATAGTCCGGAAAAAAACGGAGGGGTGGCAAGCCTAGCTGTTGTTCATTTCCATCTCATTATACCGCCATTGGTTTATTTTGCAGGTCATTGAACTTCTTAGCATTCTGCAATGATGCATAGGTTGATTCTGAATTTCCCCACCCATGTGCCTGCTCATTGAACAATTATAGCTACCATGTCATGAAAACTGTTTCTGAATGTCAGAATATGACCCTTGCCCATTCTTCTAAAATATTTTGTTACATTTCATAGCACTACATAAGTCATGGACTATACAGGACATCAGTTTATGTTACATCACTCCATCTGACACTACACTTTGCTGCATTATTGCACACTATAATGCATGAAATGGCACTATGTCCAGTCCTCTAGTGGACATATTTAGTTTATATGACTTGGTATGGGCAAAGCCCATACATAGTTTTTACTTAAAATTTGGGATTCCACAGTTCAATGGAGGTTCAAAGAATAACTAACTCATAGTCAAGGTGCAAGAGATTCTCACAGCCTTAATGTTCATCAAGGCAAATTTACACAATAATTTATTCAGTGATGTGCATGGAAATATACCATGTCGCAAGATTTTTATTTAAGGAGCAACATGTATACACATCTGTATAAGCTGCAAACGCAGAGGTCTTACAGTGTATAACAATGTGACAAAATGTATGCAATGAACATACAAGAATGGGATGTAAGAACGATAAAGGAAACTGGACAATTAATAGTTGTTTCAGTGACAACGGTGGTGTTGCGGTAGAGTTGTCGCTTCACAGTACGACGTTGTCCTGTTCGAGTTCAATTCTCAGCTAAAGCATCTTCTGTGTGGAGACATGCGTGAATGGGCATACCTTCATTGAAGGTTGTGCATCAGGGCTGGCAACTTGGCGCGTCTTCTGTGTGGAGACATGCATGAATGAGTGTACCTTCATTGAAGGTTGTGCGTCAGGGCTGGCAACTCGGCGTGTCTTCTGTGTGGAGACATGCATGAATGGGCATACCTTCATTGAAGGTTGTGTGTCAGGGCTGGCAACTCGGCGCGTCTTCTGTGTGGAGACATGCATGAATCAGCGTACCTTCATTGAAGGTTCTGCATCAGGGCTGGCAACTCAGCACGCAAAAATGAACTGCCAATCATCAGCGGACCGGAGTTCCGCTGTGGCGACCCCTAACCGGGAAAAGCTGAAAGACACAACAACTTGTAAAAAGCAATGATGCAAGCTGCTAAGACTACAGGTAACTACATACATTTTTTCCAAAAATGAATTTTGTTATCCAGTTACCAGCTTCATCTGAAAGCATATTTCGTACTTTCAGGCCAAAATCCTGGAATGTCAAGGCAATGATTCAAATATAACTTAGGCAATCACAGTGCCTGTAAGCCAGCAAGAAGCATGGTTATCGAACTGGGTGTAAACCATGCCACTAAGTCATAGTGATAAATGTGATTTACTGTTATTTGGAGAAGTGCCGTGGATCATGCAAAACATGATGTCCGAGGCTTTAAGGACAAGTTCAGACAGAGTTTGTCACACAAAGCAGTGTCATCCATCTCCATGGATGGCAGTAATTTAGCTATGGAACCATGCATGTTAGAGAAAATGATCCTATAACAAAAATTTGAAATTCTTGAATGTGAAAAGTGCAGTCTTAGGGTTATAGTAGCAATGTACAAAATTTGCTCTTATACCTAAAAATAATTTTTTGTAGGGGGCTTGCCCCATGCACACCTCCACTCCCCCGCCCACTATTAACATATACCAAATGCAAGATCACCATAACTTGCAGAAAAGGGAATCCATTGATATACAGCAATTTTTGAGCTAGTATATATCTCCCTGTAATCACATCACAGACAAATTCTCACTGTACTGAGGATTCCACTTATGAGAACCTAGAAACATGTCTCTTGGGTCTGTAGCCACAAATGCAGTTTAAGGCATTGTCTTGCATAACCTCCCAAGTAACTGAAGGATTGCATGACATGAAGCAGTTATACAGCAAACACAAAGACATGTAGAGGTACTTGATGCTTACTTATTTTTAGAGAGAACTGGAAATATAGTATGCAATATAGTATGCAGTTTTGGCAGACAAATTCTGAAAGTTAGGGTAACTTTTTCTGAAGTATTAGTAAAACAGTAGCAAACAAATATATAGGCAGGCAATGCAATATTAAAATTAGTATTTTCAAGTAACAGTAATATATATATATATATATATATATATATATATATATATATATATATATATATATACATGTATGTATATATATATATATATATATATATATATATATATATATATATATATATATATACTTAATACAGCTATATTTTATAGTCCAAGTATTACATCTTAAGTATCCATCCACAGTCTGTCTTATTCCATCTGGCAAAACCACATTTATTTTGTTTGTTTTTGTTTGCTTTTAAGCTTGGGAGAAATTCAACAGCAAGTCTTGAAAAAGTATTATTGATGTACACAATGTGTTCATTGTTAATTTTGGTATGTTAGGGGCAAGTCTCAACACAAACAGCAAAAGGCTGGAAAAAATGGAAGAAGCTTTAAACAGATATTCAGATGAGGTGATAAAACTGAAAAAATCAGAGGTCAAAATGAAGAAAAGACTGGCTGAATATGAGACTGCTCATGAAGAGATGTTTCAAAACATAATAGAATTAGAGGGCAGAGCACGTAGGGGAAACCTGAGATTTTCAGCTATACCAGAGAAGCTGGAAAGGACAAACTGCATTCATTTTATGAAAAGCTATCACTGATGTACTGAATGTGTTCATTGTTAATTTTGTTATGTTAGGTGGAAAAAAAATGGGCTGCTTCTGATTGTTAGTCAGCAACTTCCAGAATTTCATTGCAACGTGGCTAAAAAAAACAAAGCTTTCAGTTAAAATTAGTGGCATTTTCCATTTCTCATTAACAAACAACCCTGAAGGCCATCTACTGTATAACAGATCAAGTCAAGTTATGTTTAGCCCTTTTTTAATTGGCACCACCTGTCTTTACATGCACAAACTCTGTCCCACCTCCATTGGAAGTATTTTTTGGTTTTGCTGCTTATAACTTCATTTGGCATGCATCCTTAAACTCGTTAAGCACTTCCAACAATTCCATAACATTTACTCAACAACGCAGACTGATATTCACAGAAAGTTAGCACATAGTACAGTGCAAATTAACATGGTGACGAGATTAAGAATGTATAAAACTGAAATGCTGTGTTATGGCATTCACCTATTGTGAGTTCCAGAAATGACCAGCTTGCAGGACGCTGCAATGTTTTTGAGAGCAGCGGCTACAGAAGATTATTACATGTTAGTTATGGCTTTCAGAACCCGTGTCCATGATATAGCAAGATGCGACCTCTGTATCAGTACAGATGGCAGTGCCAGTGTCTTCTCTACCAGCACTTGACTGAGTAGGAGACTGTGGACCACTATTGTGTGGACAGGTGACCATGTCAGAGCTTGTCAAATTATGTCACCCCAGACAGAATCAAACTGATGTAGGGACTGCCATTTCCTGAAAACACTCATGTATGTGGAGTTTTAACCATTCTAGCTACAGGAACATACATACTTTTATTCATTCATTTACTTATTTAGTGTTTCCTGGAAGATGTAAGGTAGTGGAAGACCTTTCTCAACCACTGGGCCAAAATGCAGCAATATGGGCAACAACATAACACACAGAACATTCTGCAAATGAAATCACAGTATGTACAGTGGTACATAAGTGACAATCTAACATAAAGAACAAATTCAGCACATGCATATTCATACACTACAACAGTTACATATTAGTATAATACCAGTCTAATTCAATTCAATCAACTCCAAATAGCACAAAAAAATTTGTACCACCGTGAGGATACCCCCTCACTCATAACTATCATTAAGCCCTATAGCAACTTGAGATCCCTGCGATCAGCCAACAAACTACTTGTCCAAACCCACAAAGCTAACAATGCTGCTGGTGAATCCCTGTTTGCCAGCTTTGTTGGCAAAACCTGGAATTTGTTGCCAAACCATATAACCCTACAATCCTCCATAGATCTATTCAAAAATAACCTCAAACAGCATGTCAAAATGAACTGGCTGTGCCCATGTACCAATCCTGATTAAGTTAAATACTGAAATGAGAATCTCTAAATATCAAACAGGTAACTATTTCACCAAGCTCTGTATGCTATCTAATGTCTCCTGCCTTTAAATTGTGTCTGACCATGTGAATTGTGTATCCCTATTAGGGAACACCATGAACCATTGTACATATTCACTTTGTTTTTTATTCGTTGTTGTAAATGTTGTTTTTATACTTTTTTATATTTTATATTTTTTAAATGTTATCTTTTTAATTTGTCTAATTGGAGCTTTTCTCCCCGGGTCTCCACTGAAAATGGACATATATCCAATCGGACTATCCAGGTAAACAAATGTAAAATAAATAAATAATCAATATTTACCACAAAATCGCCATATATTGGAATATTACTCTTGGAGTGTAGAACAAGTAAAATAAACAACAGAAAATGGAACCATAATAAATCAATATCTCTGAAACAAGTACATTGGTCTTTTTGTAGCAGGTGTTCCGTTATTTTTTTTTTTCCATTGGTCAACGTTATCCTGAACTGCAGTTTCACTTGGTAATCCATTCCAAGATGCAGCAGGAAGTTTATTGGAGATACATTCGGTGTATGGCAGGCATCAGCCCCACATATCCCACACCAGTTCCTTGGCATTATACTACTGCATGTGGAGGGGTATATAATCCACCCATGAACTGCATTGAAGACAAGTATTACAACGCGGGCAATTTAAACCACTGCACAATTCCCTCAAGTACTTAGAGCCATTGATTGCCCACATATTTCAATCATGGCCCCAACTAATGCACAAGGACTCAGGATGTATCATCTGAAAGACTTCCCTCAACTGTCAGGTGGTATGCAATGCATGAGGTATTATCTATAACTTTTTCATGTACAAAAAAAGGCAGTTTCCATGATTCGTGCATATGGCACACATCCAGCATCTGGCAAGGGTCTATGCAAGGAGACTTCCCAAATGGTTGTTTAGTTGAAAGATGCACATGTAGGTGAGCATAGGTGCCAGTATATGCAGTTGTCATGGAAAGAGGTAAAGGGCCACATATAATGCCATCACTGCTTTGTGTTGCAAGTGATGCTGAATTTGTACTGGAACCATGGCTAATGACCCCATCTACAGCCCCTAGAATATATCAGAGCAGGCATGTAATACTGCACATGCAGAGGTGGAACATGGTGGAACGTGCTGTTCAAATAACTGAAAGAGTGCTTCTGCTGCCTTGATGCATCCAGTGGATTATTGAAGTATTCATCTGAGCCCCGCAACCATATATTTTTAGTGTATTCCATGTTTAATCATATGGCTGTTTAGAAATAGTTGCAGTGGCAGGGAAATATCTCAGCAAAGCTTACTACATCTATTGAGGCACAGGTTGAGGAGTAGGGTGGTAAGTGTGAGACTGAACAGGCAACAGCAGTATCTTGTTTTGGCAGAGGAAGGTGCAATACATTGCACAGAGCCAGCGTCTAGTCCACAGCTAAGGGTCAGGATTCAGACAGCACAATAAAAAATGATGCATTTATTATCACATCCAACTTATGCAAGACAGTATATGGACTGGTCACACTGCATCAGTGATTGCCTTATTCACTCAGATTGGAGGGGTAAGACAGAGTCATTTTCATTTGCACAGATACAGGGATCAAGTGGATGTGTGAGATGTCTGGTTGTATAGATTGGGAGATGAACACTGAGACAGTCCGACTCTGTACCTGAGGTGGTGTATCTGCTAGGGTCTGAAACTAGGATCCAGTCTAATAGGGAATTTGATGCCTTGTTAGGATGTGTGGAGCTATTAATTTTATGAAACCATACAAGTTCACACTAGATGTAGGGGAGTTAGAGTTTATGTCCAACCAATTGACAATCTTATCACCCAGTAGTATTTTTTTCTTGTGGAATTATTATGAATATCCCGTGCAGAATATCGTCCAGCATAGCTGTATTATTGCCAGTAGGGATGTAAAGGACATTAGTACATATTTGTATATAATTGTTTAATTTCAGGGAAGTAATAAGAGTCTCTGTTAAACTGAATTTTGGAAATGATTTGTTGTAAGAGGAACTATGATAGTTGTTAGAAATATTAAATCAATAACACTGTCATTCCTCTTTATGTAATCTTTACAGATATTACAGTTGCAAAGTATAATTTTGGAGTTGTTTATGCTGAGTTTAAGCCATGTTTCCATTATAGCGAGAATATCAAGCTTATGCTGAGTAATCCAGCATGTGGTTCAGCAGTTTGACTTCTTATGCTTCTAACATTTATGGCAGCAAAAGTTATATTACCAAGGTTGGGGATAGACTATTGTAGGGTTAGATTAGTGTGTGGAAGAGAACTGTCTTGATGTTTATTGTGATATATGGGGCCAGAATTGCAGTGAATGTCCTCTTCTAAAAGGATTTTAGTATATCAGGCAATTACTGATACTTTAAATTTTTTAAGTAATTTAAATTGATATCTTCAGTTAATGAAAAGGTGGTAATCCTCTTGCTGTCTGGGTCCACAAGGCCAAACTTCCTATCTAAAGTCACTCTAATCTGGTTATCGTATTACATTGTATTTATTTATTTATTTATGTAATACATATGAATGAATTTATTTATTTTAAATTTTATTTTATTTTATTTCCAGTTTGTTAACTGGGATAGTCCATTTGGGTTGTGGCTCCTTTCTTCAGAATCCTGGGAAGAAAAGCTCCAATGAACTAGATCAGTATATAATATAGGTATACTTGCTCTGGCTAAATGGCATATTTACAATAATAAATAGCTAATTTGAGATAGTCCAATATATAAATAGACATAATAAAAATGAAGAAGGCAACTGGACTCTACTGGCAGCAAGTTTAGATAAAAGACAAGCCCACGATGCTGGAAAATCACACAAATCTGTTATTCTTTGAAATAAAATATCCTGTTAGCACTTTAGTTTAAACAAAGTGTTAAACTTCATCAGACAACTGTTAGTTTCACATTCACTTCCTTTATAAACTTCCTTTAACGTTGATTGGTTAAACAACTCATTAATATTAATGGGCTTAAAAATCCATCACATATACATAAAAACACAAGCACCTATTCACTCTAAATGCATCTGCCTACTACTGCTTATAATCATTAAATTTATAAATAAACTATGAATGACTATAAGGTAAAATTCATTAAACATCTTATGTAAACAATATAAAACCAATGCTGAAAACTTTTTCCTGATAATCATTTTTATGAACTGGATTTTGGTGCTAAAAAACTGCATTAAATTCCAATGACTTAAAAACTCAGAAGAACATTTCTTAAAAATGACTGATTACACCTATTTCATAAATATGTGCAAATACAATAGATTAAATTTAATAAATATTTAAAAATATGTAAAAAATATGGGCCATTTTTTTTCAAAGATTAATCTTAAAGCTTGGGCCTCCTTACTATAAGTGATGACAACTGCTTTATTAAAATCTGATGAAACTTCTTTTGTTTCATTAAGGCTAAAGTTCTGAGAACTAGACTCATTAAGAGCTACTTCTATATGAGAGTCTATCAAATCTACAGATGTATGTTGCTTGTCCAGTATTGGCTTGAAATGACCATTCAGTCTTTTGGTTTTAACTTCTTCAACTAATTCCTCGATTAATTTCACTGGTTAGGCCCTTCTTAGGAACATGGAATGTAGAAAATCACACTCATCACGGAAGTCTTCAAAAGAAGTGGTCATCCGGGCAGCTCGAACTAGTTGCCCTTTGACAACCGACCTCTTTTGATGAAATGGATGCGAGCTACTGAAGTAGAGGAAGGAATTGGAGTAGGTTTCCTTCCTAAAGATTGTAGCCACATATCTATTGCTGGAAAGATCTTTACTTAATGAAATGTCCAAATAATCAGTGGATTGAGTCCTATACTTCCATGTGAAGTGAAGCAAAGTGGTAGTTTCATTTATGTAAGCCAAAAAATTCTCCAAGTCCCTACTAGAACCCTTCCATATTAGGCAAATATTGTCCTGGAGTCAGAGGTATAACCTACTTTTCGGGAAATAGCCCATCTGGAACACATATGTCTTCTCCCAGTATGCCATTACAACATTGGCAAACGCCTCACCACATGGTGTACCATGGCCACCCCTCTGCTCTGTAGGTAGTAACTGTTGTCAAAGGCAATAAAATTATTGCTGAGGACCAGTTCTAAGAGTTCAGAAATTAAAGTAATGGTGTCGTGGGTTACCTTGTATTCTAAGAGCATCTCATTCACCCATTCCAAACCAATGTCTTGGGGAATGACGGTATAAAGGTGGTCTTTGATGTCAATAGTCACCAAAGTGTCATAGACATCATAGACAATTTCAATTACCTGTGCTACGAAACTCCATGAGTCCTTAGAAATCTGTGGTTCCTTCTCTATAAATTTCTTAAGTTCATAGTCCAAATATTGGGCACAGGATGAAGTGATGGAATCCCTACCATCCACAAGTGGTCTTAAGGGAGGGTTAGACAGACCCTTGTGAATTTTAGGGATGCCAAAGAACACAAGTACTCTGGGTGAAATGATGTTCAAATAGTTGTAAAGGTGAATGTCTATTTGAGAAGAAGTTTCATCAGATTTTACTAAAGCGCTTGTCATCACTTATAGTAAGGAGGCCCAAGCTTTAAGATTAATCTTTGAAAAAAACTGGCCCATAATACTGAAAGATTCCTACATGAGACAGTATGTGGGGTCCAAACCCATGATTATATACAGAAAGGGGCCTAATTTTAAAGACCTACTTAAAATTAAGCAGGGAGCTGAGCTACGAGGGGGACAAGGAATGACCAAGTGGGGGGCACGTTCCTGGTGCTACAAGGTTCAAGTAGCTAACAGTTTCATAGTGAGAGACATAATATATTATGTGAATAGTAAATACAATTGTTGTTCCAAAGCAGTAGTTTGTCTTCCTGTTCTTCCTGACAGTGTTTCTACGTTGGGAAAATGGAAAGAAAACTCTGTCAAAGGATTTATGAACATGAATATGCTATAAAGAGACAAAATCAGAACAATGCCTTGGCTAAACACAGTAATTGTAATAGTGAACATAAGTTCAGCTTTATGGCTATAGATTTAGTACCTATACAGGACAACAAGCCATGGGGGCTACTTTTTGAGATAAAAGAGTTCAGGTGGCAAATCCGCTTACAGGCAGATAGTTGGCCAGGTCTGAATAAGCAGCTCAATAGCCCCTGTGCAGAAGTTAAAAGCTCTTGAAAAGAAAAAAGTGAAGGTAGCATCAGCTAGTTAAAACTTACTTATATACATACATTTTATTTTACACAAGGTTTTTATCATTTGTTGCAAGTATTTTTTACATATTTGTAAATATATATTAAATGTAATCTATTGTATTTGCACATATTTATGAACCAGGTGTAGTCAGTCATTTTTAAGAAATGTTCTTATGAGATTTTAAGTCATTGGAATTTAATCCAGATTTTAACACCAAAATCCAGTTCATAAAAATGCTTATTAGAAAAAAGTTTTCAGCATTGGTTTTATATTGTTTACATAAGATGTTTAATGAATTTTACCTTATAGTCATTCATAGTTTATTTATAAATTTAAGGATTATAAGCAGTAGTAGGCAGATGCATTTAGAGTGAATAGGTGCTTGTGTTTTTATGTATATGTGATGGATTTTTAAGTCCATTAATATTAATGACTTTTTTAACCAATCAACGCTAAAGGAAGTTTATAAAGGAAGTGAATGTGAAACTAACAGTTGCCTGATGAAGTTTAACACTTTGTTTAAACAAAAGTGCTAACAGGATATTTTATTTCAAAGAATAAATGATTTGTGTGATTTTCCAGCATCGTGGGCTTGTCTTTTATTTAAACTTGCTGCCAATAGAGTCAGTGAACTGCCTTCTTCATGTTTATTCAGTTATATATAAATAGACAAATACATTATAGGGTATTTTGCAATTTTGCATGTTATATGACTTAATACAAACAAATCTGTATTTTGATAGAAGTTAATGAGCTGTTGAGAACATTTGGGTCTATTATACAGAGATTGAGAAAGGAGAAGGAGCAGGGTTCTAACTAATTAGTATAAGGAGATTAATGTGGAGCTTGGAGCAGGGTTCTAACTAACTAGGATAAGGAGATTAATGTGGAGCTTGGAGCAGGGTTCTAACTAACTAGTATAAGGAGATTAATGTGGAGCTTGGAGCAGGGTTATAACTAACCAGTATAAGGAGATTAATGTGGAGCTTGGAGCAGGGTTCTAACTAACCAGTATAAGGAGATTAATGTGGAGCTTGGAGCAGGGTTATAACTAACCAGTATAAGGAGATTATTGTGGAGCAGGGTTCTAACTAACTAGTATAAGGAGATTAATGTAGAGCTTGGAGCAGGGTTATAACTAACCAGTATAAGGAGATTAATGTGGAGCTTGGAGCAGGGTTATAACTAACCAGTATAAGGAGATTAATGTGGAGCTTAGAGCAGGGTTCTAACTAACCAGTATAAGGAGATTAATGTGGAGCTTGGAGCAGGATTCTAACTAACCAGTATAAGGAGATTAATGTGGAGCTTGGAGCAGGGTTATAACTAACTAGTATATGGAGATTAATGTGGAGCTTGGAGCAGGGTCATAACTAACTAGTATAAAGAGATTAATGTGGAGCTTGTAGCAGGGTTATAACAAACTAGTATAAGGAGATTAATATGGAGATTGGAGAAGGGTTCTAACTAACCAGTATAAGGAGATTAATGTGGAGCTTGGAGCAGGGTTCTAACTAACCAGTATAAGGAGATTAATGTGGAGCTTGGAGCAGGGTTCTAACTAACCAGTATAAGGAGATTAATGTGGAGCTTGGAGCAGGGTTCTAACTAACTAGTATAAGGAGATTAATGTGGAGCTTGGAGCAGGGTTCTAACTAACTAGTATAAGGAGATTAATGCAGAGCTTGGAGCAGGGTTATAACTAACCAGTATAAGGAGATTAATGTGGAGCTTGGAGCAGGGTTCTAACTAACCAGTATAAGGAGATTAATGTGGAGCTTGGAGCAGGGTTATAACTAACCAGTATAAGGAGATTAATGTGGAGCTTGGAGCAGGGTTCTAACTAACTAGTATAAGGAGATTAATGTGGAGCTTGGAGCAGGGTTATAACTAACCAGTATAAGGAGATTAATGTGGAGCTTGGAGCAGGGTTATAACTAACCAGTATAAGGAGATTAATGTGGAGCTTGGAGCAGGGTTCTAACTAACCAGTATAAGGAGATTAATGTGGAGCTTGGAGCAGGATTCTAACTAACCAGTATAAGGAGATTAATGTGGAGCTTGGAGCAGGGTTATAACTAACTAGTATATGGAGATTAATGTGGAGCTTGGAGCAGGGTTATAACTAACTAGTATAAGGAGATTAATGTGGAGCTTGTAGCAGGGTTATAACAACCTAGTATAAGGAGATTAATATGGAGATTGGAGAAGGGTTCTAACTAACCAGTATAAGGAGATTAATGTGGAGCTTGGAGCAGGGTTCTAACTAACCAGTATAAGGAGATTAATGTGGAGCTTGGAGCAGGGTTCTAACTAACCAGTATAAGGAGATTAATGTGGAGCTTGGAGCAGGGTTCTAACTAACTAGTATAAGGAGATTAATGTGGAGCTTGGAGCAGGGTTCTAACTAACTAGTATAAGGAGATTAATGCAGAGCTTGGAGCAGGGTTATAACTAACCAGTATAAGGAGATTAATGTGGAGCTTGGAGCAGGGTTCTAACTAACCAGTATAAGGAGATTAATGTGGAGCTTGGAGCAGGGTTATAACTAACTAGTATAAGGAGATTAATGTGGAGCTTGTAGCAGGGTTATAACAACCTAGTATAAGGAGATTAATATGGAGATTGGAGAAGGGTTCTAACTAACCAGTATAAGGAGATTAATGTGGAGCTTGGAGCAGGGTTCTAACTAACCAGTATAAGGAGATTAATGTGGAGCTTGGAGCAGGGTTCTAACTAACCAGCATAAGGAGATTAATGTGGAGCTTGGAGCAGGGTTCTAACTAACTAGTATAAGGAGATTAATGTGGAGCTTGGAGCAGGGTTCTAACTAACCAGTATAAGGAGATTAATGTGGAGCTTGGAGATAACTAACTAGTATATGGAGATTAATGTGGAGCTTGGAGCAGGGTTATAACTAACTAGTATAAGGAGATTAATGTGGTGTTTGGAGCAGGGTTATAACAAACTAGTATAAGGAGATTAATGTGGAGATTGGAGAAGGGTTCTAACTAACCAGTATAAGGAGATTAATGTGGAGCTTGGAGCAGGGTTATAACTAACTAGTATAAGGAGATTAATGTGGAGCTTGGAGCAGGGGTATAACTAACTAGTATAAGGAGATTAATGTAGAGATTGGAGAGTTCTAACTAACCAGTATAAGGAGATTAATGTGGAGCTTGGAGCAGGGTTATAACTAACTAGTATAAGGAGATTAATGTGGAGATTGAAGAAGGGTTCTAACTAACCAGTATAAGGAAATTAATGTGGGGATTGGAGAAGGGTTCTAACTAACCAGTATAAGGAGATTAATGTGGAGCTCTTAGCAGGATCATAACTAACCAGTATAAGGAGATTAATGTGGAGATTGGAGCAGGGTTTCAACTAACTAGTATAAGGAGATTAAAGTGCAACTTGGAGCAGGGTTATAACTAACCAGTATAAGGAGATTAATGTGGAGCTTGGAGCAGGGTTATAAGTAACTAGTATAATGAGATTAATATGGAACTTGGAGCAGGGCTATAACTAACCAGTATAAGGAGATTAATGTGGATCTTGGAGCAGGGTTAATACTAAACAGTATAAGGAGACTAATGTGTAGCTTGGAGCATGTTTATGACTAACTATTATAAGGAGATTAATGTGGTGCTTGGAGCAGGGTTATAACTAACTAATATAAGGAGATTAATGTGGAGCTTGGAGTAAGGTTATAACTAACCAGTATAAGGAGATTAACGCGTAGCTTGTAGCAGTGTTATAACTAACCTGTATAAGGAGATTACTGCATAGCTTGGAGCAGGGTTATAACTAACCAGTATAAGCAGATTAATGTGGAGCTTGGAGCAGGGTTATAACTAACTAGTATAAGGAGATTAATGTGGAGCTTGGAGCAGGATTTTAACTAACCAGTATAAGGTGATTAATGTGGAGCTTGGAGAGCAGGGTTATAACTAACTAGTATAAGGAGATTAATGTGGAGCTTGGCACATGATTCTAACTAACCAGTATAAGGAGACTAATGTGGAGCTTTTAGCAGGGTTATATCTAACCAGTATAAGGAGATTAATGTGGAGCTTGGAGCAGGATTATAACTAAGCAGTATAAGGAGATTAATGTCGAGCATGGAGCAGGGTTATAACTAACTAGTGTAAGGAGATCAATGTGGAGTTTAGAACAGGGTTTTAACTAACCAGTATAAGGAGATTAACGCGTAGCTTGTAGCAGGGTTATAACTAACCAGTATAAGGAGATTACTGCATAGCTTGGAGCAGGGTTATAGCTAACCAGTAGAAGCAGATTAATGTGGAGCTTGGAGCAGGGTTATAACTAACTAGTATAAGGAGATTAATGTGGAGCTTGGAGCAGGATTTTAACTAACCAGTATAAGGTGATTAATGTGGAGCTTGGAAAGCAGGGTTATAACTAACTAGTATAAGGAGATTAATGTGGAGCTTGGCACAGGATTCTAACTAACCAGTATAAGGAGACTAATGTGGAGCTTTTAGTAGGGTTATATCTAACCAGTATAAGGAGACTAATGTGGAGCTTGGAACAGGATTTTAACTAACCAGTATAAGGTGATTAATGTGGAGCTTGGAGAGCAGGGTTATAACTAACTAGTATAAGGAGATTAATGTGGAGCTTGGAGCAGGATTATAACTAAGCAGTATAAGGAGATTAATGTCGAGCATGGAGCAGGGATATAACTAAACCTGCGGTGGTGCTGCTGCGGTAGCATTGTCGCCTCATAGCAAGATGTTGTCCCGTTCGATTCTCAGCTAGAGCATCTTCTGTTTGGAGGCATACGTGAATAGGGCGTGCCTTCGTTGAAGGTTGTGCATCAGGGCTGGTAATCCGGTACGTAAAAATCCACTACCAATCATTAGCGGACCGGAGTTCCGCTGTGGAGACCCCTAACCGGGAAAAGCCGAAAGACACAGTGTAAGGAGATTAATGTTGAGTTTAGAACAGGGTTTTAACTAACCAGTATAAAGAGATTAACATGTAGCTTGTAGCAGGGTTATAACTAACCAGTATAAGGTGATTAATGTGGAGCTTGGAGCAGGATTATAACTAAGCAGTATAAGGAGATTAATGTCGAGCATGGAGCAGGATTATAACTAACTAGTATAAGGTGATTAATGTGGAGTTTAGAATGTGGTTTTAACTAACCAGTATAAGGAGAATAGTGTGTAGCTTGTAGCAGGGTCATAAGTAACTAGCATAAGGAGATTAATGTGAACTTGACAATAAATGGAACAGTGGGAGTCTTTGAATAGATGAATACTATATGAACAGTGAAAGTGCATAAAGAAAGAATAGAAATACTTATATAACAGTAAAACAGTGATTGAGAGATGAACTGCTAGTTAGAGACATAAGGAATGATTAATGGAATTTTGAGGCTGAAGAGTCGGTTTACAATTATTACTATACTAAAGTTATAAACGGACAAATTCAGGTTATGCTAAATAAGGATTTAGTTGGTGAACATTTAAAAAAATTGCTTTAGTGTTATGTCATTGTGAAGGGAGTTTCACAACTTTGCAGCATGAACTTATTTTGACAGTCTTCTTAATGATTATTAGATTCAGTAACCTTTGACTAGCAGGGTTATATTTCTGAATTAGTGTGGTTAATATCAGACATTATTTTATAGTAACCTTTTTAGAAATCTACTCCCTTTGGGTTTTACCACCAAATGTTAGTGGCTATTGCTCTATTAAGTTTCTTCTGGTTGCCCAAAAGAACAAAAGCCAGCCAATATTACAACTCATTAAGACCTAATCTTCTGGTTATAGGTATATGCCCTCAAGAATGAACTATTCAGTACTAATGAGTCATTTGTTTTTACAGCCAATACTGCTGTCACTGCCAGTACAATTTTCATTAACATACTTCTATATCTTCAAGAGAAATTTATCCCTCAAATATGCATATACAAAATATCTAACAAAGCCGATTTAGTGGTCCCTGCTCTGCTTGATCCATTGTAATCTGTTAGAAGACAAATCCTTCCTTCTTCTGTGGCAAACAATCCAAAAATATGGCTTTAGAAGAAGTACATAATGTTTTGAATAAACTTAAAATGTTCCATGGCAGTCCAGCCCTTAACTCCAATGACTTCAAAGCAGAAGAGCTATCGCCATGGACATTCACTCATATATCCCTTCCATTCCCTTCCTCAGAGATCGATCCTTCCTTCCACCCTTCCACTTTAAAAAGAATACTGTTGCTAGATGACCATTTTAAACCTGGCAGTTGCACATTTTTTCATGTCTCCTGAAACTCTACAAATACCTAATATTAGATTCTTTCTGTCACATTGTTAATTTGTCTTTCTGTCAAGCAACGTTTACCTCTTGCTATAAATAAGCTTGCACCTTTATTACCTGACTGAACACTTCCCCTCCCTGTACTACAACTTTTAGGCCTATGCCTTTACCCAATTCAGTGGGGATGGTAGTCTAAGAATAAGCATCATAACACATCTCTAAACATAAAATTCTTTCAAGATTCCATCATGGCTTTGCACATGATAGAAGCCCTCAAGCACCATACCCTAGCTTCATAGGTAATTACTTGGCTGCTGATCTATGAGGATCTTAAGAATCCTAACCAAGCATTGTTTCCTTCCCAGACACCATTCTAATAGCTATAGATGAGAATCTTCTTTCAGGTGCTCTGTTTATACAAATACAAAAGCCTTTGGTCTGCTCAACCACAATTTCCATATTAATTCTATTATCTGTTTTGTATTTGGGCTTACTGCTATTTCCTGGTTCAGGGACTTCCTCTACACAGGTACCTCTGTCATGACCTCTTATATGGTATTAGGACGAGTTTCACATGCCTCTGTTCTGTGTCTCCTAGTATTCAACATTTCTATTAACTCTGTGCTCCCGGAACTGTACTTGTCAAATAATATTCTCTGTGTTGATGATCTTGTCACCGTCAGGTCATCTGCTTCAACTGATGCTTTCAAATTAAGCTTCTGGACCATCTTCAGAATCTCCTTACCTGGTTAAACAATAAAATAAGCTAATTATTAACTCAAAATTAGGAGCACTCTCTTTGTTTCACAAGCTAGACACAAATCTTTCCCAGTTTGCAGCCCATTTCTCATTTATAACACCACCACTAAATGTTCCTCTTCCTTCGAGTACCTTGTCTTTTTCTTTGATGCTACACTATTCTTGTCCTTTCACATGAGTAACCTAAAAAAACAAAAGTTGTCAGTTTCTCTTTGCAAGTTGGAAGCACTTTAGGCTTCTTATATTGGAATACTGTTTGCCCAAGCCCAGTTGGAATATGACCTTCTGCTTCTTATGTATACCTTCTCTAAAAGCACAAAGCAGCTAAACAGTCTGCCAAACCACATTTGCACACTTATGCTCCTTTCCCAGTATTTGGAATACCATTGCATCACTTTTACTTGATCTAATCAATTGCTTGTTAAAGGCTGTGCCAGTCTGCTGATCCTTACCCTTAGACTGTACCACAAATGTATTCACTACCCTGGTAGGTCTCATTCTTAATACCCCACCCCCACCAGCTCATTAGAGGCAGTAATTCTTTGTCTCCTTTAAAATATACACTGTTCTGTACTTGATCCTTATAAGCTGAGTGTTTCTCCCACTGATGTTGATAACAGTGACTCCTTCTCAAAGTTCTGAGTCCAACTAAAAGCATAACTTAGCAAACAGCCAGGCGTAGCTGCTTCACCAGTCCTGCTAGCACCACATCAGTACCTCCTAACTGCCAAGCTGCTTCTTACTTCTTACATATTCCACCTGCTTTTCCATGTTTCCTACAATGACCCTTCATTAATTTTGAATTTCCTCCACTATGTGGAAATAGCAACCCTGTTTTAATTATCTACATAATTTGCATCATAAAGACACTTTTATTTCATATTGCAATAACACTACTTTTGTTGCCAGTATCTGTCTCACAGATCTTCCACTAAGCTACATTATATGTAATTGTTTGCAGTTTTCAGTTGCCATTGATTGTTTACACTGCTGAATACAGTCTTAGAATAGTTTACCATAAACTAACGTGTATGAGATTGTCATTTTCTTTATCTGAGATCAGTGTTTCTATCTGCCGTATTGAACATTTTACTTTTCAGTACATTCATTCTGACTGTTCTGATTTTCCTGTTGCTATCTGCTATAGCTCCAGTTTTATGTATGTTTTATTATTATGTTGCCATATTATGTTATCTCCTGTCAGGGAGCTTTCATTCAGTGCTTATATTTAAAGCTGTAACATAAATGTTGGGTATCACTATATATTTCTTCTCTTGTTAACCTAAGTCGTTTAAATCACTCTTAGTATCAAATTCTAGCAGGCTGGATTATTTCTAGCAATGTTTTCATCTATGAGCCTTTTACTTAACTTATAAATCTGGTATTTATCTCTGCTCTGGGATCTCTTTTACAGAACCTATTCCTTTAATTTATAGTCCAATTGTATGATTTCTGTAGTCTGGAAATATGTACTTTCAGTTATAAAATCAACTAAGCAGACTTTTCTCATTTTATTACATTCAATTTTCAGCTGGTTCCCTCATGAATCAAAGATGACTTGAAAAATAAAGGTCAAATACTTTAATTCAGAGACAGTTACATTTTGTTACTATTCCTTTAGAGCATTTGAAGAATAATAGGATTTGCTTTGCCATACAGTTTGTAAAGAAGAAAATGCTTAATTTTAATTTCTCTGACATTATTTGCATACTAATCATCACTGCTATAAGCAAAATTGAAATTTTTTGGTGAGACAAAATAAAAACGTAAGCCAAGATTACAGATATCCTCAAAAACCCAGGAAAGCTGAGGTATAATTCTACTTTTTTGTAATGTTTTAATCCATTTTTTCTCATTGCTAGCTTATACACTGTGATTGGGGATTGACTTTTCCACTTTACATTAGTTTAACCAGGTATAATTGAAATATGCCAAACAGCTGCAACGGTCTAGCCCTAATAACTTCATGCAGTAGGGATACTACTGTAAAAGGCAGACTTTCCCTATGTTAAAATAATACTTCTGAGCCCATAAAAGGTTTGATTGTTCATCATTTATTTTAGATAAGTCAGAATGGATGCACAACTAGCCATGTTGGATCAAAATGTAGCTATCAAACACAGAGCACTTTCAGTCTGAAAAACATTGAAAGTTTGAGAACAGAAATTAGAAGACATGAACAACTAGCAGCTCGCTGTACTTAGTGAGCCATATGTGTAATTCATGGTAACCTGACTGTAGCATTTTACTTCTTTCAAATGACCTCAATAAATAGCAGCTGTCATTCCACAGAACTACCAAGACAGCATGAGTCAGTCCTGTGAAAAAAGATCAGATGGCCAAGTGTAGTTCTCAACTACCCTTGTACCAGCAGCCAAATATGGGAGCATGGTTTAGGCAGAGTGGCAGAATATACTAGCCTTATCTTTATATTGCCAGATCACTAAAACTGGCTTCTGCTGGGAAGCAAAACAATTATAGAACCTTTCAGGACAGACTGCATACCAGATGGCTTTTCAGCAACATCATGCAAAGGTCATCATCTGCTGTGATAGCAGTGACTTCCAGCTCAGCTCTTAATTTTTAGCCTTAGAGCTCTTGCCTTTTGAATAACAGTATAACATTATTACTGACTGGCAAAGAAAAAATACGTATTGCAAATCATCCCTGCTTTACAAATAATAATTTTCCATTTTTTTATCCTTATAAGGTATTAAAAGAAAGATGAAGTTATGAATTGGACCTTCAAATTATAGACCCAGTATAAGGTAGGAGTACCTATCCCGCAGATAAAACTTACAAGAATCGAATTCTCACCTTTTTAACTCATGTAAATGGCATAAACCTCCAGTATAACTCACAAAAAGAATTTAGTCAATCTGATCTATGTGGGAAATGCTGTCCATCCCAAATTGCTTGCATTCATAAGTTGTGTTCTTGCTTAGATCAAAATCATTTTGTATCACATGAAGTTATGCAGCCAGAAATATCACAGTAATAATGTTTCCATAACTCACAGATGTAGGTTACAGTTTGGTAATCTTTTTATGTATTTTAACCAGATAAACCCACCAGACTCAATTGAATCTTTTAAAGGATAACTAAGGAAAAACTGTTTGGTTATGTGTTAAGAATCGTACGGCAGGCAAATAGAAAGTGTGTTTGAATGAAATCCCAGAACAGAGGATAAAGTTCATTTTATAGTATGCAGTCTTAATCATTCGCAATAAACTAATAAAAACTGTGACTAATGAGTCATTCTTATTAGAAAATGTGGATAGACTGGTCAGAAGAGACTTCTATAGGTATGACTGCATACTTCTTAAAGCTTGGGGACCATGGAGGGGATAGCATTACAGCAAAATGACTGGCTGAATATGCCTTTCTTAATTTAGAATGAGATATAACAACAAATGGTGTTCCTTATTTATTTTGGACATTGTTATATTTCCTGTCTGCTGAGGCCATATAGTTTACCACAACACATATTACCCTTTTTTATTTCCCACACATAACTTCAGCTGTTAGTGTTATATCAAAATCCCGTAAGTCTTATTTTGATGTAGATCACGCTGCTGTTTTCTGAGAGGCTGAACTCATCTCTTAGTTTTATTGTATCAGCCAAGGTTTCCATTTAATAAATAATTTACTCATACCGTTCATCCTAGAAAGATGACATTGTTTTGACCTTACCTCTTCCAAATGACTGTTTCAATCATTTACCACTCTTTCTATGAAAAAAATACCACTACGCATCTCCCCTTAGCCATCCATCACATGACTCTAAATTAGCTCTCCTGTCCCCCCCCCACACCTTTGTTGAGATAAAGCCAATGCACAATTAATGCTTAACCCTAACAAAACCAAACTTTTACTCTTCTCTCCTAAAACTAACATACCTGAATTCAAAATATTCTCTTATAACAAAACTGAGATTGAAATTGTAACAAGTGCAAAACCACTGGGTGTCACCATAGACAACAAACTCACATTTGATCAACACATACTTAATGCCATTAAAAAAAAACCCATTTCAAACTTGGAACACTGTATAGACATAAAAGCTTTATGGACACAAACACCAAAAAACACGGCAAGTACCTACTTGATCCCCTCTCTGTTCTACAGTGCTCCCATTTTTACTAATCTATATGCCTCTCTTAAAACCAAACTCCAGTTTTGTTACTATTAAATTGCTAAGTTTGCCACCAGCTTATCATACCACACCCACCACTGCAATGCCCTCAAGGAGCTCAACTGTCTAGAATTCCCCCACCACCTTAATTACCTATAACTATCAACTGCACAGAAACTAATACATAAACTTGATGGCTGGCCAGTCCTAAAATCCATCCTGCATACCTGCATTAACACCAGAAACATCCATTCAACCAATAGACAACTCATAGACGTACACACGCCCAATAAAAGAGCAGGCGAGTGTCAGTACTCTTATGCCATAGCTAAACTATGGAACAGCTTACCAAATAATATCACCAGTATAGAAAACTCCAAAAATTTCAAGCTCACACTAAAAAAGCACTTCAACAATTCCAGGACCTGCCTTTGCCCAAAAACTAAAATCTAACTTCCCTCCCTCCTATGTTACTTTCCCCTCTCTCTCCTCTCATCTTCCACCAACCCTCTAGTATCCTACCAACCTTATTCTTCTTATAGTAAAAAACATATACCACCATGATTCTCCAAGTTTAAGGCTCACATAAAATAAACAAGCAAACAATTCCAAGTACACAAGTGAACCCAAAAATGGCAGACTGCTCCAGTTCTTCAAATCTCTTTATTCACAAAGGTATGAGCACTTTCGCAGGTTGTACTGCTTCATCAGATACAAACAAGAATAAAAAAGACTGCATTAAATACTCTAATGAACAAATCACATGATGCATTTCACTTAACTCTAAAAGGGACACAGTCCTAACAATATATAGCATTGTGCACACTAAAAAAACATAAAATTAATAAAAACAGTATATATAATATGAATAGTTATACTCAGATATATTGTTTTTATTCATGTTATATGTTTTTAGTTATTGTGTATAATGCTATGTATTGTTAGGACTGTGTCCCTTTTAGAGTTAAGTGAAATGCATCATGTGATTTGTTCATTAGAGTATTTAATGCAGTCTTTTTTATTCTTGTGTGTATCTGATGAAGCAGTATAACCTGCAAAAGCACTCATACCTTTGTGAATAAAGAGATTTGAAGAACTGGAGCAGTCTGCCATTTTTGGGTTCACTTGTGGACTTATTCTTCTTATGCTCACCCCTCAATCCTTCAGCTTATAGCTTAGCACTCACCTACAGCTGTCAGCCCTTTTTCTTCTTGGAACTGCTACCCATTTGTTCACTGCTATTAAAACTGCTGATTTTCTGATACAGAAATGAATATTGTCTGTCTACTTTTGGGAATGGGATTATCCAAAAGTGTGTTTATATTCAGTTATGTGATGTATTGTCTGCCTGTGCTTCTGAAGGACCAGGTGGAAAAAGACTGACATCTATTGAAATTATTTCATCTTCTACTTTCATCCATTATAAGGCTATATTCCTAAGATATACAAATCCATATGTGAAATTATTAGAAATAATTTACTTGCTTTATAGCCTAACACGGAATTAATAGTCTTGTTTGCTAACCAAGTAATCTTTATAATATAGTGTGTTACCCCTCCACTGGCCCAGTAATCAAGGACTTTCAATCTTTACCACTGACAACAGTGGGGACGTACACACTGGGCGGATGACAAGTACACACACAGTAAAGTGCAATTTCCCTTAAGAGCACACAGAAACCACAGTCAATCTGGGGCTGGTTTCTCCCTCTTTCTCCAGATTCCCAGTAAGACTCCCCACTGGTACAGCTATATCATTGAGATTGCAGATGAGTGGCTAAGCCAAGACCTCCAGCACCATCTCTGTCCAACCAGTGCTTCATGTCCCTGCACAAGAAGCACACATTTTGAGGTTTGATTTACACACACACACACACACACACACACACACACACACACACACACACACACACACACACACACACACACACACACACACACACACACACACACACACACACACACACCTGGGAAAACTAGCTGTACCCCCTTCTGCCAAAATTATAAGGTAGTTTTCACTGCCACTAGCCACTAATCAGCTACTTTAAGACCCTTAGCAAAGGGTGCCCAATTGTACTGTGTAATTTTACTATTAATCCAAATGGTAGTCTGACCAAGAGCAAGGCTATTAGGAGTGACCTGCACAGTGTCACCAAATAGATATGCAAGTACGCTAAGAGTTTAAATGTCTCTAGCCAGACCAACCACAATTGAAAAGTTTAAATATATTTAATAATAAATAATAAAAGAACAAGAAAATACTCAGTAAATAATCACAGTAACTTGAGTTCAAAATCAAAGGAATATTCAACACAACATTGCAGGACAGTCTCAAATAAATAACAAATACATCTTCTAAGCTATACTTCACTATATTCCTAACTGTATCTAAGAGAAATTACTGTACCCTAGACTTACTCATAGCAAGGCAAGACATATGTCGTGAGTGGGTTTTCCAGCTGATGTTGTCAGGTCAAAGACAAATACAAAATGCACTACTTCTCTCTCAGAGAGTTGTTAAATTAATGCCCGAAAATATTACTGCTGGGATAGTTGCAGAAACACATCAACTCTTGTCATCTGACTATCCCAAACAAAACCATTGATGCAGCTGTAGCTAGCATCTATCTGGGAAAACACATAGACCTTAGATCTTTTGGCAAATGGTAGAAGTCGTAAAACAATTTACATTCCTCCACACTTAAAGACAATACAATAAACTTCTAGGTCTAGACATTATGTCTGCTACTGCACTGAAACTGAAAGATAACATCTCTTTTGTTTATGCCCGAGCCATAAAATAACTCAACCATCCTTCTGAAGTTTCAGTCTCCCCTGTTAAAATACATATATCTGGACAGTTACAATAGCGTATAAAATATCTCTTCAGCACATACATCTACACAATATGACATACAGTTCTAATACATTTGTAACACAGGCATATGAATCATGTTGCTATTCACAAATGACACACAACCACTTACAAAATTCCAGATAGCTGGGCTGGCAGTATATCCTTCTGTCACACTTCTGTATAAATAATATTCTTCTTCTTCTTCTTCTTTCGGCTTTTCCTGGTTAGGGGTCACCACAGCAGATCACCTGTCCGCTCATGATTGGCAGTGGAGTTTTATGATGTCGAGTTGCCAGGCCAGCGCCCAACCTTCCACAGAAGGCACACACACACACACTCACACCTAGGGCCAACTTAGTGTCCAATCCACCTACAGCATGTCTTTGCTATTTCATATTAATATTCACAAATGACATATAATTATTTACCAAATTCCAGGTAGCTGGGCTGGCAGTAGCTCCTTTTGTTACACTTAGTACAATTTTGTTTTTTATTTATTTATTTATTTATTGACATTTGTTAACCGGGTTAGTCCAGCTGAGTCAGAGGCCTATTTTCAGTGGAGACCTGATGAGAAAAGCTCCAGAAATATTATAATTAATAACAATGGTTACAAAAAATAAAATATGGGAAAAAAGTAAAAATAAACAGATAGTAACACAGGTCATACATGTCGGCATGATTATTGCTTTACTAGCAAGGGCACCATACATACATAACATGTTTCTAGCAGAGTAAGTATAACAACAAAGATTCATATCTACATAAGAACAGTCAGGAATAATCCAGAAAAATGGTCTGTACAATACTATAGAGGTTACTATAATTTTGTTGAGGTAAGCAGAAAAGAAAAGGTAGGGAAGAAGTGGAAAGAAGTGAGGGGTTTAGTAGATGAGAGGGAGAAATCATCATAGTGGGGGGTTGACATGGGCAGAACCATGTTTTTAATAGCTAAAGTTTTAGTTCTTGTTTGAACAAGTACTTCTGAGATATATATCTTATATTGAGAAGGAGCGATTTCCAAGCATGGGCAAGAAAGTATTTATAGAGGGACTTTCCAATATTTTTTATTGGGTTTGTATATATCAAAAAGGTGTTTGCTAGTAGTTCGGAAGGTGGCAAGGGGGGTTATAGTAGGAGACTAGATTAGAGATGGAAGTACAGAAAGAACGGTCATTTAGGATAGAGTGTGTGATACGTAGCTGAGTAAGAAGTAGTTTTTTGGAAAATTCTGGCCATTGGAGTGTCTTAAGGGCAAGGCAATGGTGAGATTTATATGGAAGACTGGAGGCAAATCGGGCTATCTTATGATAGGTTTGTTCTAATCTGGTGATGTGATGTTTGAACATTAGTAAGAACTGGGGCAGCATAAAGAAGCCAGGATAGGAAAAGAGATTGAACTAGGAAGGGTTTGGAAGAGGGTATGAGAACTTCATGGTTGCGACAGACAAGGCCAAGTTTCTGGTGGGCCTTTTTTCTACATTGTTGGATATGAACATCAAATTTTAATTTATCATCAATAGTTACTCCAAGTAGTTTAGTGTAGGGTTCAGGTTGGATGATGGTGTTCTTAAGGGAAGTAATAGAGAATGAGGACTTGTCATGTGCAAGTGATTTGGGGAGGAAGAGAAGGAGTTTTTTTTTTTTTTTTTTTTGGATTAAGTATTAGTTGATTGTCTGAGAGCCAGGTTTCAACAGAAGTGAAGGTTTGTTGGGTGAAAGTTGGAAGTTCAGGGATGCTGTGGGCAAAGGTGATGATAGTGTAGTTGTTGACATTGTAAAAGTATAGAGAGGTTAGTGGTAGAGTGGAGTTTGTTAGTGAATATGTTAAATAGAAGGGGCCCTAGTATTGTCCCTTGGGGGACACCAGCATTAACTGGGAAGAAGGGAGAGTGAACAGTTTGCCAGCAGATTCATTGTTGCCTACTGGTGAGATAGCTAGTTAACCAGTTAATGGAGGAAGTAGAGAGGTGAAGTTCAGAAAGTTTAGTTAGAAGTTTGGAATGAGAGACAGTATCGAAGGCCTTAGATAGATTGAGGAATAGACAGAAGATGAGAATGCTATTGTCATTGGCTTCAGCCACCATTTGGGTGAAAGAGAGTAGTGCAGTGGCTGTGCTATGGTGGGTTCTAAAGCCATGTTGGGTAAGAGTGAGGTGATTGTTGTCAAGAATGTGTTTGGTTGCACTTTTCTAAGATTTTGGATAGGGGGACAGGATAGCAATGGGTCTAAAGTTAGAGGGATCATTAGAGTTCCCACATTTATGGAGAGGAGTTGTATAAAAGGATTTCCATATGTTAGGAACTTGGGCTTCGGAGATGGCATAATTGTTTAGAGACAGGGTAGGTGATAGATTGAGCAAGCTTTAGAAAGTGGGTGGTAGTTAATCAACAGAGGGGAACAGGGCTTAAGTTTGTTTAGGAGAGATGTAATAGTCGTGATGGGTACTGTTTGAAAGTAAACATGCTGCTAGGATCTATGTCATGGGTTGAGGGAGGGGTGGGGTCTGAATTACTAGTTTGAGTATTTTGTGTGAGATTTTGGATAGTGTCTATGAAATAGTTGTTGAGTAGTGTGGCAGTTTCAGTAGCAGTGTTGTTGGGAAAGGGGTTGGGAGTAAAAGCGTTGCCAGGATGGAGCAGCTTATTGATAGTAGTCCAGAATTTCTTTGGATTATTGTGTGGGCTCCTTTGGTTAGAAGTGAAGAAAGCTTTCTTATCTTTGTTGACTAATTTTCTGTTCATATTCCGGAGCTCTTTGTATCTCTGCAATAAGGCAGGGGATTTGTTTTTAACCCAGGCTTTCCAGGCACTGTCTCTTTTATGTATGATTGAGTGGGTTTGTTTGGAAAGCCAGGGGCAAAGTTAGATTTAATTCTAATTTTTCGAGAAAGGGCAATGGCTTTAAGTGTGTCAAGAAAGGTCTTATTGAAGGATTCTACAGCATTATTGAGAGGGAGGTGATATAGGAAGGAGCAATTGATGCTAGATACTTTGGAGGTGAGTGTGTCTGGATCAAATTGGGTTAATTTTTGACATAACCTGTACATGTGATCTTTTGGAAAATGTTGGGTGAATCTATTTATAGTGATAGGGGAGTGATCACTTAAAGACTTAGGAAGTACACTAGGGTAGTGATAGTGGTTAGGAGATGAGGTGAGGATACGGTCAAGTATAGGCCCAAGAAGTGGTATTTTTGAAGTTGGGAAGACCTCTTAAAAAGTTTTTTTTATTAAGCACAAGGGTCCATACACTTGTCAGAACAGCCCTGCATGTCACTATGCATTGGAAAAGGAATATTTTAAACAACTTTTTTACACCAAAATTTACTGCTAAATGTTAATCTGACTGTAATTGTTTATGTAGCTTTTCTGATGGTGGTAGACCATTTTTTATCATTAAGACAAAGGAAAGATTTCATAAAAGTATATATATATATATATATATATATTTCAATTTCTTTGCAATTAGAAAATAATTATTTATAATGATTTATATAAACATTTTCATGACAGTGTTTTAAAACATTCATTTGAATTTCATGATTTGCAAGAAATAACTCCTCCAAGAGGGACTGAACATGATCATCATTGTCAACATCCTTTTTCCCATTTCTTCTACATGAGGTCCGGGTATTGTGTCAAGTCCTGCCACATCTCTCTCTCTCAACCCGTACTACTGCTGGAAGCCCTTGTTTCCTATTGTCTTCTTTCTGTCTGTCCCAAATCTTTTTCACTATATTGTCTTCTGCTTTTCTGTATATGTTCCCAAACCACCGTAACCTGTTCTTTCAGCTTCTCTGCAATTGGAGCTACTTGTACTAATTTCTGCATCTCTCCCACAGTGTGCATCCTACCACCCATCTCAGGCACTTCATTCCCATCACCTCTAGCTTCCTCAGCTGCTCTGCCTTCACTATCCTGCTTCTGTACCATACAGTAATGCTGGTCACACCACTGTTTTGCACATCTTACATTTCAGATTTTTTTGGCATTCTTCTGTCACACCCTATCCCTGATACTCTGTGTCAGCTGGTTGCATCGCCTTAATTTCTAGCTTTGACCTCCTCATTTGGACTTTCTTTTTCCTCCACCACACCTCCCAGATCCTTGAAGATGTTAATCTGTTCCACTATTTTGTCTTCAATCTCAATTTTCCACTTCTGATTTTGACTATTTGCTGCCATTACAACTGTCTTATCTGTACTCAGTTTCATCCCTTGTTTCTTCAGTTTTGCATTGCATTCCCCTACCATTTGCTAATGTTTTTTGTTAAGAGTCTGCACACATCAGCTTTATTGATCTGACACTCCAACCTGTTTGCTAATGCAGTCCATCACCATTATAAGCAGTGGTGAGCTCAGGGCTGAACCCAGATGCACACCCACTCCCTCTTGGAAACCCTCTGTGAGTCTGACCACAGACTGTAGTTGTGTCATTGGGCATTGGCCTGCACTAATTCTACCAATGTTTCTGGGACTTCAGAACATCACAGGGCTGTCCACATCAGATTTCTTGGCACCTTGTGATTTGCTTTCTTCAAGTCTAGAGCTGCCTATTTGGACTCTTTCCTCATCTTTCTAGCTTCTTCTCCACTACTTGTGTCACTGCAAGCATCGGGTCAGTTGTGCTGCATTCTGATCTGAATCCTACTGCCCTCTGCTGTGAATGTCCCCTAGTTCTTACACATGGATGCTAGAATGCTTATTCTCCAGTTATCTGGGATACACCTTTCTTTCCATAGTGCTATGTATACACCCTGGAGATATTTCTCCCCTAGGTCATGCAGCATCTTTATCATATCTGCTGTGACCTCATCAGAGCCTGCTGCTTTCCCTGACTTAATTTTCATTAGTACTACTCTTAATTCTTCGAGGGTAGGCTCCTCTTCTTTCATTGCATGCTGTGTCTGGCACATTGCAGTTTCTGTGTAGTTTGCTTTATGCAGAAGCTGCTGGAAGGGTTCGTTCCATCTGCATTTGTTATCCTTTTGGCTGATGAGCAGGTTGTTCCTGGCATGGACTATGAAAGGTGTCTGATGACTATCTTTTTTATCTTTCTGTCTTAGTCTTGCAACCCGATAAGAGTTTCTTTGTGCCATTTGCTGAGGCATTTTCCAGAAGCAGGTACAGTGCTTCTGATGCTTTGTTTTTTGCTATTGCAATTGCTGTCTGAGCCTCTTTGTTAGTCAGCCAATATTCCTATTAGCCTTAACTGTCAATGTCTTTTCTATCTCACTTTTTCCTGTTTTCCTTCTTTCTCTTTATGACTTTATTGACTTCTGCATTCCACCACCAGTTTTCCTTATGTACCTTACTTCCATAACTGGCTCAACTACATGTCTGTTTTCTAGTCCTCACACATGCTGTTTTGAGACACTGCCATTCTTCATTAACTCCATATATTTTCTCTTTTTTTCCTGAGTTGCTAGAGCCTTGAGTATTTCCTTGAACTTGCGCTTTCTCTCCAAACACCTTGCAGGACCTTCAGCCTTTGACCATAGCACTTTCTCTGACTACTGCTTACAGCTGATTGTAGCAACCAGTGGTTTATGCTGCAGGCCAACTTTTTCACTAGGGATGACTTTGCAATCACTGCTTCTACTCCAATGCTCTTTCCTTACTAGAAGAAAGTCTACCTGAGTTGCATGTCACTGCTTTTGTGTGTGATCTTGTGACTGCCTGTCTTGTTGAACAATGTGCTGTCTACCATTAAGCCATTTGCCAGACAGAAGTCTAGAATGACCTCTCTCTCCTTCTTTATTCCTATTTCTCATCCGATGTGGAACCAGGTAGTCTTCATATCCTGTTCTTTCTATCCAGTTATGTGCATTCAGATCTCCCATTAACACCACCATCTCATAGGTTGGTACTGGGCTATCTGCCCAAAGGCATATATTAGCCCAGCGGCATTGTGCAGTATTCACCGCTCCTTTAATAGTTCCCTAGACCCTTGTACTAGCAGCTAGTACCCTTGGCCCCTATCTAGTAGTGCTGTTGGTGTGATCCCCGGTGTGAACTTTCTGTTACCCATCCACTCATCAAGGTTCCTCTTGAAGAGTGATAGTGAGGGGCTCTGTCTTATGTGGATCGGGACCCTGTTCTATAGTAAGGGAAGTCTCTGCGAAGGGAATCTATCCCTCCAGCATATTCTATTCATTGTTGTGTTGAGGTTTATATCCCTAGAGCGTGTAGCTCAAGTAGATTTGGTTTTGCTAAGATGGAGCATGTTCAACAATTCTGGGTTGGACATGGCTCTGTACGTTAGACAGAGATTGCCTCTGAGAAAGCGGTATGCAACAGAGGACAGTCTTAGCTTTTTCAATCATGCTGCATAGGGCAACTGTTTGAGGCCAGTAATTCTCTTGGTTAGGTACCTCTGTGGTCTCTCCAGCTGCTGGAGATGTCTAGTCAGGTACATTCCAATTGGTGCATTGTACTCAATAATGGGTCTGATGAGGGAAGAGTAGAGGGGCACCATTACATCCTTAGATCTTGATGCGAACCCTTTCTTGATCAGATGGGTCACATAGAAGGATTTTCTAACCATTTTGGCAACATGGTTATCAAAGGAAAGATGACTATCTACTTGGGTCCCTAGATCCCTTATTTCTTCTTTAGATTTCAGGGGATTACCTCCTATGTTGTAGTTTGTGGGTAATCTGTTTTTTCCAAAGGGGATTACTATGCATTTTTTTGCATTTAGCTTGAGACCATGGCTTTGATACCATGCATCAGTCTCATTTAGGCCCTTCTGGAGGATCTCCATGTCGGCCAGAGACTCTATTATAGCACCCAGTTTGCAGTCGTCCGCAAACTTAGTCAGCCACAGCTCTTCCGTGCTTGCCTGTACTTCTGAGAAGTATATGCCAAACAGGAGGGGCCCCAGTACAGAGCCCTGAGGGACACCACTCGTTACTGGCCTGGATTCGGACATAGATCCCACTACTCTTACTTTATGGGATCTGTCTGAGAGCCAGTTTGCGATCCATCTTGTGACGTAAGGGTTTATGCCCAGGCTGGTGAGCTTATCAATAATACCTGAATGGGGAATGGTGTCAAATGCTTTAGCAAGGTCAAGGTAAGCCGTGTGTACCTCCTTTCCCTTATCATGTTTTCATAATTTATCTAGTAGGTACTACAAATGCCTGACTTCACTGTTTTCCTTGCTATCACAACCCTTCTGTGAGACATAGTCTTAGATTATGAATTCTGCCCTGTTTTTACACTGGAGTCTGATTGCCATGAGTCTGTCAGTAATTCTGATGACAACCCTCACTGTATTCTGAAGCCTCTCCCTCACCACAATTCCCACATCATTTCTAATCTGTCCTCTATCTGAACATTAGATTCTGGATCTCAAACCCAGTGGCTTTACTGAACTTCACAACCATCGTATTTTCTGAATACAGAGTATATCCAGCCTTCGTCTTACCATCATGTCATTCATTTCCAAGTTATATCCTGTCAGTGAACCTACATAGGTTCATAGGTTCATACTAGGCTATCTGCCCTAGGGCATTTATAAGCCTAGCCAGAGTGTGTTTGGCTTTCGCCACCCATTTTAAATTAATTTTGCTATGCCTTTTTTTGAGGTTAGTATACCGTGCCTCTGTCTAACAGTGACACAGAAGTGATAGCCGGGGTAAACCTATGATCTCCCATCCACTCATTAAGATTCCTCTTGAAGAGAGTCAATGTGGGACTCTGCCTAACCTGGACTGGGATTTTAATCCAGAGTGAAGGGAGCCTCTGGGTTATGAATCTGTCCCTCCAGCATGTCCTATTTATTTCACTGCTGAGGTTCAAGTCTCTCGAGCGCGTAGCTCAATGGGATTTGGATTTTCTGAGGTGCAGCATGTCCATTAATTCCAGGTTGGACATGGCTTTATACATCAGGCACAGATCGCCTCTGAGCAGGCGGTATGCCATTGAGTAGAGCTGGAGTTTCTTTAACCGGGTAGCATATGGCATCTGTTTGAGCCCTTTGATCCTCTTGGTGAGGTGCTTTTGGGGTCTTTCCAGTTGCTGCAGGTGCCTGGTAAGGTACATCCCAAAAGGGGCATTGTACTCAATTATGGGCCTGATGAGGGATGAGTAAAGAGGCATGATGACCTCCCCTGATCTAGATGTGAATCCCTTCATGATTAGGTGGACTATATAAAATGTTTTTCTAACCACTTTGGCCACATGGTTGTCAAATGAGAGATTGCTATCAACTTGGGTCCCCAGGTCCCTAATGACTTCTTCTGTACTTAATGGATTACCACCTATGTGGTAATTTGTGGGCACTTTGTTTTTGCCAAAGGGGATGACTATACACTTTTTGGCATTTAGCTTGAGGCCATGGCTCTGGCACCAGTTGTCTGTTTCTATGAGGCCCGTTTGGAGGATGCTTGTTTCCGCTGGAGAGTTGATTATGGCACCCAGTTTGCAGTCATCTGCGAACTTGGTCAGCTGCAGTCCTTCCGTGTTGGCCTGTACCACCGAGAAATATATACCGAACAAGAGAGGTCCCAGGACTGAGCCTTGTGGGACACCACTTGTAACTGGTTTGGAGTCTGACATGGCTCCAGCAATTCTAACCATGTGGGTTCTGTCCTTGAGCCAGTTTGCAACCCATCTAGTGACATAGGGGTTTATATTTAAGCTGGTGAGCTTATCTATAATGCCCGAGTGGGGTATTGTATCGAAGGCTTTTGCAAGGTCCAGGTAGGCTGTGTGGACCACCTTTCCCTCGTCAATGGCCTTGGTGACTGTTTCAAAGAAATTGACCAGGTTTAAGAGGCAGGATCTGCCCTTAACAAAGCCAAACTGGGTAGGATCCAGTGTCTGTAGGTCCCCAATATCTTTATTTATGAGGTCCATGATGATCCTTTCCATAGCTTTGCAGACCAAGCTAGTCAGGCTTATGGGGCGATAGTTTCCAGGATCCGTTGAGGCACCACCTTTGTGGAGTGGGACCACTGTTGCTGTACGCCACTCTTTGGGTACATATCCTGTAGTAAGGCTAAGATTGAACAGTAGTTTTATGTTTGGGTTTAGCTCTTCTTGGAGTTCATGTAGGATGCAGCCCGGGACACCATCTGGTCCCATTGATGCTGTGTTTTTTGCTTTGGAGAGGGTGGCTCTTACCTGAGCATCTGAGATGTCAGGGGGCAGCACTCTGTTGGGATAGATATTTGCCCTTTTTGTGGGTGGGGGGAGTTTGCACTGAACCTGTCAGCTAGGATGTTGGCAATGTCTGTGGGCTCAGTGTATTTTTTATCATTTTGGACTAATTCTGAGCATATCTGGGAATTCCCACCCAGGTTCCTAACATAACTAAAGAAAGCCTTGTGATTATCCTTAGTGTCCTGTGCAATTTTTCTCTCGAAGCTGGCCTTAGACGATTTTATGAGTGCCCGTAGTTTTTTGCTAATACTGATTAGAGATGCCTTCCCTTTTTTGGGATTTTGCTCTATCATGTAGTAGCTTCCTCCTTCTATTGTATAGTTTGTTTATGGCTGGGGTCCACCAGACAGGACGTCTGCCTTTGGAGGATTGGGTCTTGGTTTTATTTGGGATTGCATGATCCATGCATTCCTGAAGGTGTTCATAGAATGCATTTATAAAGGATTCTGCAGTCTGGGCCATATTTTCCACAGGCCCGGGGGCTTTGAGGGATTTCGCCTCGGTTTTGAGGCGTGTGAAATTTGCTTTAGAGAAGTTTTTCACTTTGGTTTTCTGGGCAGGGCATGGGGTCGGGATGTGAATATCCAGTGAGATTAGTTTATGGTCTGATCTTACCAGTGAGGGATACACTTCTGGTCTGGAGCATAGTGTCCCCATATTGGTGATGATCAGGTCCAGTATGTTTTCCCCTCTTGTGGGAGTGGTAACAAGTTGTTCCATAGCATTTGAGTTTATAAATTCTAGGAACCTTTGGGCTAGGGTGTTGGAGGGAGCTAGAGTAATGCTCTCAGTTCATGTTTGGGTAGTTGAAGGCGCCCAATATAATGGTGTTTGGAGAGACCTTCATATTTTCCAGTGTTCTCAGGAAGGCAGAGTGGGGTTCCTGGGTTTGGAACGGTGGTCTGTAGCAGGCTATAAACTGGAAGGCAGTTTTACCCACTGTTAGTTGAACATGGATAGTCTCTGATGCTTCGTGCTTTGCCACCAACCTGGAGGTGTGGGTATCTTTGATGAATATTGATACTCCCCTCCTTTTGTGGCTCGGTCCAAGTTTTGGGGCCGAAAAACATGGTATGAGGTATAACCTGGTAGTGCTGGGGTGCTCTCGGGAGCCTTGAACCAGGTTTCTGTTACTGCACAGATATCGATGTTCTCCATGCTAAGGAGAGTTTCGTCGTGCATCTTGAGGTTTAGACTTCTGGCATTGAGTAGCATTACTCTTAGTTTCTTATCCCTTGTGATACCTATGGAGGTGGGTTTGTCTTTTGTGCCTTGCCTAAAAAAGGCACTATGGGGGTAGCAAGAGCCTTTGCCAATATCCGAAAGCCCAGGGGTGACCGGTGCAAGCCGTCCCTAGCGAAGCATAGTGGCTTGTCGAGCATGTCATCCCAGGCTGACAGGCATTGGATCCCCTTTGAATAACACCAATACTTAAGCCAATTGTTGAAATTGATCATCTTGTCTTCATATTGTGGCATCATTCTTGGTGAGGGTAAGATGCTACTCAAGGTCAGGACATATATTAATACTTACAATCCTTAGTTCATGTTTTGCAGACTGATTGTTTTTTTACATCTGGATTTTGTTCCATGACTGGACACTGTCCAGTCAGTGGCACATTGTCCCAGAGTTGCTGGGCTTTATAGCAGACAAACACTGGCCAGTAGGGGTACACAGACCCACACATAGATAGACACATGTATACAGACATGTTCACAGCTGGTGTAGTATTGCGACACATGTATACAGACATGCTCACAGCTGGTGTAGTATTGCCCTTAGAATGTTGTATGTTTAACTAGATCTATTACAGTTGTGGATTAACTCTCTTTTCTTACACTCTGAGTAGTCAGCTGACTTTGACGAAGACCTCGTGAGCCCCCAACACATCTGAAATTAGTGCTGTTATGACAGTTGAGCATCCTTTGCTAATCTTTGTTGTTATGTTTTTTGAATGTCACTTTTTTCTAAATGCTTTTATAATTAGCCTTTGGTATTTCTGTGTAGAACACTTATATGATAATACTTTTTATGTACTCATTGACACAAAGGCTAGATTCAGCATGGCAGCCTTTGTTTCCTTTGGTATCAGTCCTAGTTTAGATTCTCAAAAGTCCCATGCATGCTTTCTTTTCTGCTAATGCTGTCTAATTCAAAATCTGTTATTTGTAGAATTATACTGATCTCCTTTAATATTATATCATCTGATAGAACATTTTGCTTTTTATTCTTCACTAAAAGTTTGCATCATAATTTCACATTTGCAGGATATTTTGATGGTTCTGTGCTGGCCGCGTCCATGACTCCTAGCCATTGTGAAAGTGTTCAGTTTTATACAAACTTACTTCAAAAGGAAGGATTTGAAGTGCATATGATTTGATTTTAGGAACTTGGCAGATGGATACGCAGTGTGTCCTTTTGCCAACCTGAGCAGTTTGTGTATTTTGTATTAATGAATGCATATGTGTACATGTTAAGACATTCTTCACAGGAAATACTTTACTTTGTAGCTAAAAGTGCTCATGTTATTTGAAAAACTTGGCAGATAAATATAGAGATTATGTATTTTGCCATCCCACAAAGTTTGTAGATTTTTGTATACTAATTAGTCTGTTTTTCATGGGGGAATAGTATAATCTAATAGAAAATAATTTGATTCTCAGCAAACCTTTCATTTGAATTCCACTTCATAGAGTAAGTTAAACAAATGTGTTAAACATGGCACTCTTTCTTAATGTTGTCATTAACATAGGATGTTTGGGCAATATTAGGAAAACATCTTTAAGAAAAAACTTTATTCTACATTTCATGAGATAATTTGATTACAGAAGACCATCAAATCATTTTATTAATATACTGCAGATCAGCTTTTAAGCATTAGATCATTCTCTGTGTGCTGGGTTCAAAGATGACATTTGTTGTTGCATGGGTTACATATATTAGAAAAAAATTGTACTCCTTTAAGCAAATGGATAATGGTGCAGTGGCAAAGGGTGGGTGATGGTTGAGATGTGGATGCTGGAATAAACATAGCATGAAGGTTATTGGTTACATTATTGTGAGAGCTGAAAGATTTGTTTAATATGTTCAGCTATACACTTTACTCGACGAACTTTAATATAGACAGAAATATCAGATGGACATCACCACGAGCAAAACATTTTTTTACAAGTGGGACAGATGCTATAAAGCTATCAATCAATCACTTTTTTCAGGGCACAAATATACATTAAAAGAATAAGAGACTGGACCATTCAGTAAAAAAATATGTCAGAAGAGCCCAAGATTCTTAATTCATTCACTCCAAAGAAGCTCAGGAAGTTTGCACTGTAACTTCCAATGGTCGGAGCTTAAGCATTTTGACAGAATCAAATTATGTCCTCACATTTCAAACAAATGTCCATATCTCTAGCTACACAGGGATTATGAAAGAAGTATAAATGGCAAACTCTTCAACATAAACTATTTTTATAGTGGAAGTATTCTTTAGGTTCTAGGTCTTAAACTGAATTTTATAAATCACAGTAATAGTATTACATTTATAATATTTTGCAAACAACTTGCAGTATCTCAGCAACCACTCAAGTTATACACATACTGTCAGCAACATTTTATTCATCTAGCTGAGAGCTTTCATATGAGGTTAAGGATTTCTGTCTGTGTTACTTAGTTGTTGAGATATTTAGAAAAATTTGAAAATTATACCTATGTAAATTAAAACAATAATAACAATATATATTTACCTGCACTAGACAGATGTCAAATATAAATGCAGTTGAGTTTGCCACTGTGTAAGCTTTACAACTAAACATTTTAAAACCTTGTATTTAGCATGGTTTTGGAATTATTGATGTAAGTATGAACAAGCAATATTTGACACCTAGCGGCGTCAGTAGGAGTTAACTGCAGATGCACCTGGAGGAGTAACTTGGATGCAATGAGTCTTAATAGATATTTGTTTCAGTTCTAATATCATGTGAAGCCTCCATTTGTGGAAGGCGCAATGTTAGCAGAGTCAAAAAGGCCAACAGTTTTTTTTTTCGTGTCTAGCAGGCTGATTGATTCATAGGTTCATAGGATGGTACTAGGCTATCAGCCCTAGGGCCTATCCAAGCCTAGCCATAACAATTCCCTGCCTATTTCTTCCCACAATATTTACTTCCCCGGACCCCTGTCTAGCAGGGTGACTGACATGATCCCTGGGGTGAATTTCTTATCTCCCATCCAATCGTCAAGGTTCCTTTTGAAGAGGGCCAAAGAGGCGGTCTGTTTGACATGTATGGGCAGTCTATTCCAGAGTATGGGGAGTCTCTGGGTCAGGAACCTATCCCTCCAGCATGTTTTGTTTATTGTGAATGCAAGGTTTAGATCCCTGGAGTGTGTGGCTCTGAGGGAACAGGATTTCTTTAAGTGTAACATGTCCAACAGCACTGGGTTTGACATGGCCTTGTATGTTAAGCAGAGATCGCCTCTGAGTAGACGATATGTGACAGAGTATAGATGGAGTTTTTTAGACGATCAGCATAGGGGATCTGCTTTAGGCCTGTGATTATTTTAGTGAGGTATTTCTGCAGCCTTTCCAGTTGTTGCAGATGTCTTGAGAGGTATATATCAAACGAGGCATTGTATTCTATAATGGGTCTAATGAGGGATGAGTACAGTGGGACAATAACCTCCTATTTTCTGGATGAAAAGCCCTTAGTGATGAGGTATGCCACATAGAAGGATTTCCTGACTGTTGCGGTGATGTGGTTATCGAAGGTGAGACCACTGTCCACCTCTGTCCCTAAGTCTCTTATCACACTTTTGGTGTTTAGTGTACTGCCACCTATGTGGTAATTCATAGGTACATGTTTTTTCCCAAAGGGGATAACTATACATTTCTTGGCATTGAGCTTGAGCCCATGGCTCTGGCACCAAGCATCTGTTTCTGTAAGGCCCTTTTGTAGAATATCCACATAATTTGGGGATTCAATAATGACTCCCAGTTTGCAGTCATCTGCGTACTTTGTTAGCCAGAGACCCTTAGTGTTGGCCTGTATTTCAGAGAAGTAGATGCCAAACAAGAGCAGTCCCAGGACTGAACCCTGAGGTACTCCACTTGTCACTTGTCTGAAGCTGGATTTGGAGTTGGCTACTTTTACAGTGTGGGTTCTGTCAGTAAGCTAGTTGGCAGCCCATTGAGTGATGTAGGAATTAATGCCCAGCTTAGTAATTTTATCTATGATTCCAGAGTGGGGAATGGTGCTGAAGGCCTTGGCGAGGTTCAGATAGGCTGTGTGGACCATCTTACCCTCGTCCACATCTATGGAGACTGATTCAAAGAAGTCAATCGGTTCAGGAGACAAGATCGACCCTTCATGAACCCAAACTAGGTGGGGTCCAGTGTTTGAAGGTTGCCAATGTCTTTGTTTATAAGTTCCATGATAATACATTCCAAGGCCTTGCAGATCAGGCTTGTCAGACTGATGGGGCGGTAGTTCCCAGAATCCAAGGTGGATCTCCCTTTGTGGAGTGGGCTAACTGTAGCTGTGCACCACTCAGTGGGGATGAAGCCTGAGGTGAGGCTATGATTAAACATGACACTTAGGTGAGGTGCCAGCTAATTTTGTAGTTCATGAAGTACACAGCCTGGGATGTCGTCTGGTCCCATGGATGCTGTATTCTTAGCTTTGGAGAGTGCGGTTTTTACCTGTGTGGCTGTTATTGGCTATGATTAAACATGACACTTAGGTGAGGTGCCAGCTAATTTTGTAGTTCATGAAGTACACAGCCTGGGATGTCGTCTGGTCCCATGGATGCTGTATTCTTAGCTTTGGAGAGTGCGGTTTTTACCTGTGTGGCTGTTATTACCGGAATTTGGCAATCTTTCGGTATTGAGAGAGGTCCTTTAGGGGGTGAGAGGGGGGTGAAGTTGGCACTGAATCAATCTGCCAGGATATTGGCAATGTCCTTGGGATCAGTATATTTAATGACATTCTGTTGTAGTTCAGCACAGATCTGAACATTGCCATTTAGATTCTTGACATAGCTATAGAATGCCTTGTGGCTGTCTTTGGAATCTTTGGCAATTTTATTTTCGTAACTAGCTTTGGAAGATTTTATGAGGGATCTCAGCTTCTTACTGAGGCTGGTAAGGTTGTTTTTTTGCATCCTGGGATTTATCTCTTTTTTTTTGCAGCAGTTTCTTCCTTTTGTTGCAAAGTTTGTTTATGGCAGGGGACCACCAGATTGGCTTCCTTTTTTTGGAGGAGATATATGTTTTAATTAGCCTTGTAGCTCTGGACATGGTTCGATTTTTGGGTGTTTACGTTCTATAAGGAAATACCTGCTTCTAATCATGTCCTTCTATAAGGACGTGGGTAGAGGTAGGTATTGACCAATCAGAATTCAGTACTCTTTTGCCCATTTTATAATCTCTCTTATCTAGCATCCTAGCTTTTTGTCTGTCCTACTTTGACTTTTTTTCTAAACTCTTTCAGGTACCAGCAATAACATTTATTTCAGTACTAACTCAACACTTTGTTACATAATGCCCTCCCACTACTTTTTCAATATTTTTCTCTGATTCTGAAATGTTTAATTGTCCAGTGGTAAACATATTCTAATGGTAATGTTCAAAAAATAATAATTATGCTGTCACTTCAGTCTGCCATAACTAAAAATATGTATATCTTTGTGTCAGACAGTAACATTTGCAGGATAACTGTACTATACTCTTTAGCTATAATCTGTTTTATTTACTTATCAACTCTTATATTTTTTTACTGTTCCCACAGATATGGAGTTCATGTCATGCATCTGTTATTTATGTATTTACTTATTTAATTATCTGTTTGAGCAGAGACTGTATAACATTCCATAATGCTGTTCTATTTGGTTCTATATACTCTACATATAAATTATTTAGCACTCCATTTATGACTGATTGGTAAACTATTTGTTTTAATTTTACTGTTTTGTAATATCTGTTTCTTGGTTCTTGGTTCATATTCCTTGTATTTATATTGTTTTCTTGTTTGATTGCAGTATATATCCATTTCCTTTGCATATTAAAAGTTCTTCTGAGATAAAAAACAGTGACACTGGTTGAGTCATAGAAATTAATTACCAGTGAACTGAGAGAAGAGCTAAATGCTAGATTTTTTATTTATGGGGAAAAAAAAAATCAAGATTTTCTTGAGAAATATCACTCACAAAGAGTGTGCTACAGAATAGACAGATGCATAGGAAATGCAAATGCTTTGTTTTCTGCAGTGTGTATTTTGTTTGGTGTGTTAAAGTCCTTTTCCTTTGAATATTAAAAGTTCTTTTTAAGAAAGAAAACAAAGCTGTGTCTTTTGATGTGTAATAGGAATTAGAAAAGTTTGAATGACCCTCCAACTCTATTACTTTTGCATTCTTCAACCCACTTAGTCTCTAGTTGTCCCGCTATGTTAATTTTCTGTACAGCTCCCATCACCTCCTCTTCCATTAGCTTTTTTTGGATTACAGAGGTAACATTTTATAAAGGCACCCCCCTTAAACGAATTACAGTATTTTTATCATCCCATTGTGTTCTATAGACTCACAAGACAAAATACTCACAGATAACTATGGATGTAACCAATTCGCCTTAGAAAAAATCTCACTCAAAATTGATAATCCTTAGTGTGAGTGTTCTCAACAATCACTGTTTTGCATTTATTTTAAATCTATCCTTTCTGTGCATCCAAACAGATATTTTCTATGATATTAATTGAGCTAAAAACATAATCTATAATCAGTGAGTGCCCGCCTCCTTTAGTCTCATCCTTAGCCAGTCTATTCGATTTTGATGTCTGAGGCAGTATAGCAAATGCTTCATGATTATTGACAACCCACTTCTTTTTACACATACTGGTTCCACCTATGAATGATGCACTTATTTATTTAAACTGGTGACATTTCTCTCCATCCCAATATCAGTACATACAACACAACAACATTACATTGTCACAGTTCTTTGCCTAAACTTCCAAGACATCCTTGCTGTGTACCACTATGCCATAGCCAAAATGATAATACCACACCCACACCTACTCCTATTGCTACTGAGAGACAGTTGTATTGCTGACCTGTACCCAAAAGTTCCACATAAGCCTTCAGCATATACCAGACGTTTTTCAGTCATCGGTGACTCCACTGAAATATATACAGCCACAACACTAACCAGGCTGGCAAAAAATAAGGTGACAGCTACGTCTCTGGTGCTAGAATTAGGGGTATCCTTAGTGCCCCAAAGGCACTGCAACATCCCAGGTATGATTTGGATATTGCAGCTGCTGATGTTGGAAATGAATGATTTGAAGCATCCCACATTGAGGGAGATACAAAAAAGCATTGCTGAGCTCTCCAATTTTGTTTTTGAAGCAGGCAGGGTCCAACAATGGACATCATTCTGCATTCTGCAAGAATGATGCCTAAAGCTGACGATAAAATAATTGGCTTCAGTAACTGGAGAGGAAATTGATGTCATTTTACATGGATTCAATGTGTGTATAATTTGCCAGGAGGTTGTGCACCTCTCACACTTTGGATTTTGCATGCTAGCTAAAACATTTGCAACACCTATAATGCCTTCATTAGGCACAGTTACCTGATAGATATTTCAATTTAGCACATTCTAGTCCAGATGATATCAGTGTGTTACTGCTGATTCCAGGGGCCTAACTTACAAATCTCTGAACTTGAGGCCTTCCTTACTGTCAAAGAGATCAACATTTTTGTAATTAGAGAAACTAGATGTTGTTATAGCCCTCCTCTTTTCCACATGCAAACTGGACTTAATTCAATACACACCTGTTAGATGAGTATTTTATTATAATTAATAAAATCAAAACCATCTTCCAACAATGCAATCACCCTTGATATTATACTCATACAATAAGCTACACATAATAAGAAAACTTGCCTGGTATCGCAGACTGGGGTTATTATCACAGACTGGGGGTTTTCCTCCTTCCAATCAATATTAGCAGCTTCAAAATATACTTTAATTTCTACAGAGATGACATTGTTAGGAGGTTTGTATGTTTGAAGTGACAGCCACTTTTTAAAGCCAAATGAAAAGCAGGAATTATCAAAGTTAAGCTGCAAGAAAGAAATCAATATAGATCTACAATTGTCAGTAATTACATTATCAGCAGCAACAGCCATTTTGATTAGAGTTCTTCTTACTAAGTTCTATCACTAGGTAACGCCATAAAAACTGTATGTTCACCAAAGGAATGTGAAGTTATTCAGTACCAAATTAGTCAAACTTAAAAATACCAGACAAGTGTATTTAAACACTGACTAACATAAATATTTTGCCATTTTCAAGTTTTAAGTTGACTATAAGAAAATGGGCTCTGCAGTTATCCAAACAAACATCAGTCATGTT